>NC_031770.1:15122275-15160637 GCF_001522545.3 Parus major | reverse complement strand
ACACGAGTGCCTGCCCTCTCCTGGCAGTCCCGTAACCGACTGGCAGCTCCCACCTGCTGCACTCCTCGTACCAGCAGCGAGCGATGCCCTACAGAAGCAGCCTTTTCACGAGGTCAGTGTGTGTGTCCCAGGCCCTGTGCTGCTGACAGGTAAGGACATTTCTTCTCTTGTAAAGAGGCAGCAGTTTTGCTCTTGAAATGGGTGTTTTATCCCCGAACACCAAGCACAAGGGCTTCTGCTTGCCGACAACTACAATCATCCAGCAAAGGGTTTGTGATGCTGGCCACACATTATTCTAGAACACATTTTTTGGAAAAGAATAAAATCTCTTAAATCTCTTAAAATGTCTCTGTCTTTCTTTTCTTCTGGGCTGCCAGAAAAATTCAGCTATCTATGGCTCCCTAACCCTATTCTTCTGTCTATTTCTGCAGCATCATTAGCAGGAAGAACAGCCCAGATTCTGACCTCAATTACACCTCCCTACACCTGAAGCAACACTTTTAAAGTCAGTTCCATCACTACTGATCTTTGTTGGTCTAAAGGAAAACAAACCATTTGTGCACTTGTGTTCTTCAAGGCTCCATAACTCTGACTTCAACATACAAATAAATGTCACACTTAATACCTGAAAATTTTTTTTTACATTTTTTTGTACTCTGAATATATATATATATATATATACTCTGAAAATATATATTTTTTTTTTTTCCATCTCTAACATCAGTGGCATTTCCCTGTTCCCAGTTCTCTTGGCATTTTTGGAATCAGCATGGCAGTGACAGATGCTGCTGTTCACTTATTAAGACTTAATGTTGCCATGCCCAAGTACAAATGAACGTACATTGTATGATACAATTTTCTTACAAAACCATGCTTTTGTAATTTTGGTTTCTCCTTTTTAGGGGTGGAAAAAATCTTTGTGTTTCCACATTACTCACTGCATGATTAAAGATAAAAAGACTGTAACGTGGTGGAATAAACTATATATACATAGCGTGATATAATTAGGTACACTAGCTGTGGAAATAATTTAATCTGATTGTATTAATATAATAAAATTTCAATATAAAATTGATGTGTCTTTTATTAGCTGATTAGTCAAAATGACCCATGAGTATCTGTTGCTTTTGTTCATCTTATTGTTTGATGATTTCATTCTGACTGCTGAGCCATTATCTCAAAAAAATGTGAACTGGGGATAATAATATTTCCCTTCACAGGCTTACAGCAGCTGACTGTAAGTTGTGTCAGAGGATGACCCCAAGTGATGAGTGAGCCCACACTTCACAGATATGCTGAAAGGAGGGGCACAATAGGGCTTGAATGGTAATTGGTTTCAGAGATTTAAATTTTTTAGGATTGAGTTCAGCTTCTCCAGCTGTTTTCCATGAACAAAAGAGTGCTGGTAGCCTGCTTTACTTCTCTGGTTTGTGCACCATCAACAAGCTCCTTTCCTTCCTCAGGTGTTCCTCTCTACAGGAAGGTGCCCTGGCAAAGTTTCCAGCACCAACCTCTCCTGTAGGCTCAGCTGAAGGTCTTCAGGCAGATGTGCACCTCTCGCCCTCTGTGTTCTCCATGGGGTAAGGATCCACCAGATTCTGTGCCAAAACCTGAACTATCCAGATCCTCCTCTGCTCTGATACAAACAGCTAACCAAAGTGTTTCAGGTGATGGGTAGCTGGTTTGGATGATAAGGATTATGAAATGATGATGTAGATTCCCGGCACCAACTGTACCCACAGATCTCCTCAAGGCACACTAGTACATGCAAGCTGTAACCAAAGGGTAACTCCTTTGAGCCTGTGCTTGCATAGTAAGTTACTGGTTTCATGGAAGAATGCAGAGAGGGAAGTTTTACTGCTCTCATTGAAAGAAGATCAAGACTATGCCCTTGCCTTCATAGCAGGAGATTTATCTCTAACTGCTTCTCCACAAGAATGTGGTCCCCAAAGATGTAGTTTTCTGGCTTATTTGCTTCCATGTTTCCTGTGTTTGAGAAAGGGAATCTGATTCGGTTTCTCTCGTGCCCTGGCAGCTCTCCTGGGGCTGACCATTAGGGAGCCCTGGGCTGATGCATCCCTCAGAGCCAGTCTCATGTAGGTATTAGGTTTTTTTACAACTGTACTTAGTTGGAGCCCACACACCAGCAGGCAGCAAGACAGGGATTTAAATAGAGAAATTTAAAGGGTATATTCCCTTGTGTGGGGGGAAGCACTGTCACAAGCAGATGATGTGTTGAACGAAATCCTGCCCACGCCTCAGTTACTTGGGTGCACCTCCCTGAGTGAGTCACCCCAAAAGCAGCTGACAGGTTTAGCATGTCCCACACTGTCCCGTGTCTGCCTGGCCAGCACAGCAGCAACACCTTGGGGGAGCATGCTCTGCCTTCTGCTGCACCACCACTCGCAGCTGGTGACATGGTTGACCACCAGGCTCCAGCTCCCGAGATTCCTGCCTTTGTCTCCAGCACTTTGGAAGCTGCTCTGAAGCCAAGAAGCCAGATTTCTCTGGGGGTGTCTCCTAAGCTGTGCTTGATCTGGAAAATCAATCATAATTTTCCAGTGCCAGCTCCAGCTCTAGTAAAATGTGTGTGTATTTTGCTATGGATCTCCTGTGAAGGAGAAGTTTATCTCTGGTGGGAAGGCTTTTGGAGAATTTGATGAGTTCGTAGAGATAAGAAAGCTGTGCTCTGTACACCAGCTCTGCCCACCCACGCAGATCCCCGTGGAGAACAGTGAGGAGGAGGAATTATTATCACTGAATTGTCAGACTCACACAAGAAGACCTGGGATGAAGGAAGGGAAGAAGAGGGTTGGGAGAGGCGGTATGGCAAGATGCCTTGTGGGAAGCAGATCCCACAGCTGAACAGAAATAGGGAAAATAGTCTGGAGATTCCCAAGCCACAGTGCAAGCTATGAGAAACACAGAAACCACCTCCTGCCACTTTCCCATGGAGCTTGGCTTCAGGGTCACAGAGAATGGCAGGATGATCAAGAAGAGACTGACAAGCATTAGAAAAGGAAATAATCACTAGAGCTGACTGGGAATTGATGTTTCTATTCTACCAAAACCAACAATATTGCAAAATACACTTCAGTTCTAATTCAAAATGAAAATTCAAAATATCAAAACCAGGAAGAAAACAGATTCAGATCAATCATGATAATTCTTAAAGAATAGTAAAATTTTTATAATGTAATACTTCACTTTTTATTTTTAACAGTGTTAAAGCACTGAAAAATAATCAAAATATTATAAAAAACCCCTCCACTTCTTTTGATAGCTGAAAGTCATTGTTCAGATTTACTTGTACCAGAATTTTTGTCAAAATAGGAACATAAAGCCCATGGTGCTGGGTGCTCCCAGCATCGTGCCATGTGTCCAGCACTGGCAATGGGAGAAGCCAGGTAAGCACCTTTGCCTGTCTTTCAGCAATACATTTCCTGCTTAATTCCCTCAGTTCCCACACCTGTTGGATTGGGGAAGTTGGAGGCTATACCCTTAGTCCTTCAGAGTATTCATCTCTTGACCTGGTGTCCCAAATTTGTCCAGTTCTTTTCTGAGCCTTTTGATACAGTCACATCCATGACTTCCTACAGCAGCAGTTTACATTTATCTGCACCCAAGCCCACCTGCCACTTTTTTTTCCTACTCAGTTTAGTGGGGTCCTTCAGATGCCTCTGTGTGGTGTTTGGATACTTGGAAAACTCCAGTAGCACTGTGACCACAGAGCTATCACTGCTCACTCCTTTCTCCAGCCACAGGTTATATACTAAACAAACAGGTTCCTGCACCAATCTCCAGGACACCCCACTGCTGACTCTTCCTCACCCTTTGCCATTCTGTAACCAGCTTTCACTGTATGAAACAACTCCTGCGATCCCACAGCATCTTCATTTCTTTAATAATCTTTGGTGTGGAACCTTGCCCACAGGTTTTTGAGAATCCAAGTACATTATGTTCACCGGATCTCTCTATCCTCTGTCCTTTTGAGTGAGGTAAGTAATTTACAAACAATTCAATTTCTTTGAAGGTAAACTTTGCAGTAAAATCTGTTCTGACAGGAGATGGCAGAATTAAAAAGCTTCATCCATTAGAAGGACCTAAAGATTTTTATGGATTGTGCAAATCTGCTTACAGAAGTAATGGCCCATGGTGTGAGTCTTGGAACTGTCCTGTGCAGAATCAGGAGTTGGACTCAATGATTCTTGTGGTTCCCTTCCAACTCAGAATATTCTTTGGTTCTGTGATTCTGTAAAACACATTGCCTTGAGATTGCAGGGGAATTCCAGATGGAATTTCTTTAAAAGTGTCTTCTAATTTTGAGGCTTTGACTGAAGCTGAAAATGAGCAACTATAGGACAAAAATCTCTGTTCTTCTGCCTGGAAGGTGTTGAAGAGTGACACTGTAAGCAGACTCTTCTGAGTTTACAGATTGTAGTGAGATACTATTTTCAGC
Source organism: Parus major (assembly GCF_001522545.3). Lineage (NCBI taxonomy): Eukaryota > Metazoa > Chordata > Aves > Passeriformes > Paridae > Parus > Parus major. Next base: position 15,156,178 of record NC_031770.1, on the reverse strand, counting down.
TGTGATGCATATATTTGCAGACACTAAACTTCTCACTGATAGAGGTGATTGCTTGATCAAATGGGATTTTTTTATGGGACTCCTCCCATGGGTAGCACAGTTTCACTGATAGCTACAGGCTTTGGCTTACTTCTCTACCAGACTGCAGAGCCAAGCATGGTGACAGACAGAGATAAAATTACATTCCATGTATAATTTGGGATTTCATGAAAAGAAAGCCAAAATTATGGGAAGAAGGAGCTCTGCCTAAAATAGGTTTCTGCTTAGAGGTGTGTTCCCTAAACACTCAGAAATTAACACACTTACTTAGGCTCACTCAGATCTGGTGAGCTTCAGGAAAGCGTAAGCATACTTGGGGCAAGTAACCCAAATTTGGGATCAGAGAGGCTGCGAGTAGCTTTCCCACAAAATTACCCAGCTCTTCTTTTGCAGAATTAACAGTTCTAGCAGCAGATTGGTGCTTTGTGTTCTCTGGAAAGCATGAACCAGGGTTCAAAATGTCTCAGCTCTCCCCTGACACACATGATCATCATCCCCTTAATTAAAAAACATCACTAACATAACAAAGTCCAAACCTAGACCTGTCCGTGCCCTTTCTTATTTCCCTTTTGCAGATATTTAGACCTGGGAGTCCCGTCTATCATGGCCTGAGTCTTTTCCCCTACTGCCTTGGAGGACATGAACACACAAATTTCAAGCTGTAAAATGACTGCACATGATACACAACATGAACACACATGCAAGCACCACAGCCGATGTGAAAAAGGCCCTTCATGAGTCTTACTTATTTTTGGAGTGAAAAGCCCCTGCCTCAGCCAGGCAGGAATCCATGACTAACATCCCAGTTCCCTACTGGTGCCAGCTGGACAGGTTTTGCCCAGCTACCTGTCAGTGCAACTCCTCCAAGACTCAGGCAGGCAACTCTTCGCCTTTAGGATCAGGTCAGGCTTTAAATGGGCAACTTCAGCTTTACTTTTTAGTAGTTACTGCTTTTACTCCATGTGGACCTTTATACCAACCCAAATCAAATCTAGAAACTGTTCGACCTGGCAGAGCTGCTAATGAATATGCTCTCACCAGCTAAAAGGAAGAGGAAAAAAAAATAAAATAAATGTATTTTAAAATGAAAGCCCTGTATTTAAGTTTTACATTTCATATGCTTAAATTTTTTATTTTTTTTTCTTCTTTCATTCCCGCAGTGTTGCCTGAAAAGCCAGTTTTGCTCGGCTGTTGTCAGCTTCACTGCATGGCTCCCTGTGTTGTGACAGTCCCCAAATCACCACAACTTTGAAGTGGATCCATCTTCCAAAAGGACACTTTTCTTCCTCCTATCCTCAGCATCAGCAGGCTATGAGCCATGTGGGGCTTTTGAACTCAAATACCACCGTTTATTAGAAGAGAAAATACAGATGGTAACTCATAAAATAAGGAAACTCAGCTGGGCAGGATGGGATAGGGATAAAAAGGAGTTACCAACCACCTTCCCTTCTCCCAAGTGTGTCCTGCCTTGTTGGCTGCCTGAGCTGTGGAGGAGTAAAAACAGCTCCTTACACCTGTGCAGGTGCCACCGGCTATCACTATCTTTTTTTGGGTTTGGTTTTTTTTATTATTTTTTGACTATTTTTCTTACTTTCCAGCTGCTTTCAGGCGGCTCCGGAGCGGGCCCCGGCCAGGCCTGGGCCGCCGCGCCGCCAGCGGCCGCCAGGTGGCGCCACCTCCCTTCGGCTGCCTCCGTGAGGGACCGCCGAGGCCCTGAGGGCCGCGGGGCCGTGAGGTGCTGCAAAGCCCGGAATATGCCAAATTGTTCTTAAAAAATTACCTTCTCTGGTGTTCGATCGTCGTGTGCTTTCCTAACTAATCAGCAGGAAAGGAGATTTTAGGAACAGCAGCTAACGAGCAATCCCTGAGTGATGTCCAGGTGTTGGAAAGAGAAATTACAAGTTGGGGGAGCTGCCTTGTTGAGGTTTAGGGCTCCAGGTGTTTCAGTGATCCGACCTCGGGGTGGGGGATTGACAGAGCCTGGGGAGAAGGATGTGCAGCTGAGAGTGGACACAAAGAATGCAGAATTTATGGATGGCGACGATATTTGGCAGGAGCCCAAAGATAAGGAAGAAACTAATAAAGACAGCTCAGCAACTGTGCTGAACCAGCTCCAACTGGGTAAAATGTAATTCTGGCAGAGGGAGATGGTGACAACCAACTCACAGCCATGGACCCAAGAAACCCACTGACCCAAAAGAAGAGAAAGACTGAGTATGGGACTAATTAGCAGCAGAAGCAAGAGAATCATTAGTAAGTAGAAGCTAGAATACTGATTAACATGAGAACTATGTAACTTGTAGCCAGTGAACACAAATTCATTTGTCTGCTAAAATATATAAACAGCAAAAGGTTTTGATAGCTTGTGTCCTTGATTTGTGGAATACCACTGAGCATCCAGGCTTGTGCAACCCTGAGATAATCGGTGTCTCTCTCAAGTGTGTAATTATGGGCTTGTTGTCCACAAATCCTATTTTTGTGGATGACCAGGTGGCTCCAGGGCTGTAAGATGACCCTGCTCCTGTGAGGGGACCCCAGGATTGTGAGATGACTCCAGTGCTGTTGGCTTCCCCTTGCCTGTGTCTCTCTGGTGATCCTACAGTGGATCTTTTGGGTGCGGTGTCCAAACCAAACCCAAGTATGCAAACCCAACTGCAGGAAGATGGTGCAGGTGCCTTTATTGTTAGCCACCAAAGAAAGGTTTGGGGTTTATTTAGCAATGGAAAGGCTTCAGGTGCCATGGAAGTTGACCCTGGAGCTGGGCTCTAGACAAAGATCTACAAGGAGAAACAAATTTTTTCACATAGGGCATGTGGGCTCTCTGGGCAGAGATGAGCGGGCAGACATTTTTCATCCTCTCTGCTGCCTCCAAGGGAAAGGAGAATCTGTGGTGACTTAGTTGGCCATGGGCAGCTGAGAGGCTCAGTGTCTGTGCTTATCAAAGTACATAAAATCCAGGGATGTGATGCAGCCCCGTTGGATCACTGCTCCTGCGCAGAAAAGCTCATTGGACAGAGGAGTAAGCAGTGGTGGAGCTGTGAGAGCCACCATTTCCCACTTTCCTAGGAGAAGGGTGGCTGGGGCAGGAAGCACATCCACTGCAGCCAGGCAAGGAGCCTGTCTGTGGCAAAGTGCAAAGAATTGCTGAGGAGCTTGATACCTATCAGGAAAAGTACTGACAAATACGTCTTTAGCTCTGTTTCTGGGACATTTATGGAACATCAGTGGTAGCTGGCCCAATAGCCTGAAGTCTTAGCTAAAAAAACTCCAGTCTGTCTTTTTGGGGCTATCATTCTCTGATCTGAGGGTCTCTTCTGTTATTTTCACTCCTCTCTGCTTCAAGGCTAATCAGCAGAGCTTGCAAACCAATAACAAATTGGTTAAAATTCAGCTTTATATGCAAAGCCTAAAATAAAACATCTGTATATATCCCAGAAGCCTTTACAACCTCCTGTTTTATTAGTATCTCTAAAATAGCTTTTCTTTCCTGACTCTAATTCCAGCTAGAAGCACTCTGATAATCCTCATAGGACTGTTATGTGTATTTCCAATTAAGCAATTTATAAGCACTGGCTGTGAGGAGCTTTTTGTTCTTAAGGAAATTATTTCTTCATTAAGAGTAAAATAAGTCTTTTTTTATCCCTGCTTAATATGAAAGCCCTTGTGTCCCCTTCGCATATGCTTTAAGTACTGAACTGTGTAGAAGGAGATTAATCATTTTGTACCCCAACAAGCAGGGAAGACACAGCAGCTGGGTCAGTCGCTCAGGGAATAGGCTTTTCAGTGTTTGTTTTCAGAGACAAGTAAAAGTCAGACAGACAGACACTTGCTTTCAAGCTCCTTGCCTTTGCCAGAGGCAACCCACACAATCATAAGCCCTTCTGGAGTCTGAGTCATGAAGAACTGCGGCAGATAAAATGAAGACAGTCAAGAGGGGGGAAAAAAAATCCCATTCATGCCCAGCTAATGAGCAGAAGTTCCAAATTTCCTCTTGTTTTGCAGGCTGTGTACCTTAATTAGATGAATCACAGAACTGAGAGTGGAAAACACAGGCCAGACAGCTCATAAGAGTCCACTTCATTCTTTCACACTGGCAGTATTATCTACCTCCCCAACAGGGAAGAATGTCCCTCCATTTTCCTGGACTGCCATGAGCCATGGGCAGATATGGAAAGTGAAGAGCAGAAAGCATGGATGATTGAGTTTTGCTCATAGTGTAGCACAAACATCCTATTCCTATTTTTATCCCCAGGCCCAGCCATGTACACCTTCAATAAAGGCACTCATGAGCCTGTGTTCTGGTCAAGGGCAGCCCCATGACCAAATAGCATGACTTGCACTAAGCAGCAGCATGAGGGACCTTTGAAGGGAGGGCACTCTTGCTAATATCAGGAATAAACTCACCAGAAAACTTCTGATGTGGTCACGTAAGACATTTTGAGCCTTGAGTATTCCTGGAACTCTGGAAAGAAACCCCACATAAGTGTTGTAAGTAAACTGCATTCCCTTAATTTTCCTCTTAGCCCAACTAGAAGGAGACAGTCTAATAATGGGATAGCTCCTGAATGTTTCAAGTTAATATCTCATATCTGTTTACTGTAACAAATGTAGAGAAATGGAGGAGCTGACAACAAATGGAATTACTACATTAGTAAAGAGCTAATCTATAGAAATAGGCTGGAGATTGAGACACTGCAGCATGTAAGCCTGTGACAATGCTTGACTTGCACAGGGTCAGTAGGAAATGTGTCATGTATTCCAGCAGCCCCATGTATTTTTCCTAGGAATAGGTGCATAAAATGGCTGATGAATGAAGCTAGAAGTGATGAATTCAACAGTACAGTTCAATGTAGACATTGTATTATTCAGTGAAGAAATGATGAGTTTAGAATGATCTTAAAACCTTGAGGTTTCCTTCTCAGTCTTGGCATTTCATGCCATGCTTAGTAATACCATTTATCATCTCTCTTTGTGTTCAGGAATGGATTTTATTTAGCAGCACAAGGAAGAAATGCCTGGCTATAGTTCTCTCATCAAGCCCAATGGCACAGTGGTTTTTGGTTATTCTGGTTTCGTGATGTCACTCTGTCTTAAAGGGATATAGGTTTTGAAGAGGGATTTGAAAAAAGATGGGGTAATATGTGACATTGTGCTTTGGCTCCTGGGACAGAGATGGCTCTACTGGCACACGGAGAGTCATTGATCTGCCAGGTTAAAAAAAAAAAAAAAGTCACTCATATTATGGCAGCATGAGAGAAAGAAAGAGGACAGAGTGACAAACAAGTCGTACTTGGTGCTCAGAGTAAGAATTGCTGTCAGAATGGAGGGAAGAACGGCAAAAGAAATGTCAGAAACAGACAAACAGGTTGAGAAAGGCACTGAGGGAAGCAGAAATAAGCAGAAAATAATGCTGTTGGGGGAAATGGAGGATGAGGAGGGGAAAATTAATATTATTATTACTATTATTATTATTAAAAATAATAATAATAGTAATAACGATGCCACCATCATTATGCAGGGCATGAGGTCAATCTGGAAGCTGTGGTTTGGGTTGGCTGCAGTCTCAGGGAGGCCAAAACCAGAGGAGATAACATCCTGCTGAAGATAAAGTAGTCAAGGATATGATCTGTCCTGGGTCTTAGAAACACTGTAGAAGAAAAATCATTTGTGTTTAAGTACAGCCTAATGTACAGAAGAGTATTGTGAGCAATCAAAGTTGTCTGGCTACTTCACCTAAAGGAAAAGGGATATGGCAGCATCTCAGTTACAAAAACTGAGAGAACAAGAGGAAGCAGTCAAAGAGAAAGATCAAGATTTAATTTGCTCAGTGTTCAGTCACCAAGAGACGTGGGGGTGGCAATATTGCCAAAGCAAAACTGAGTTGAGGAAAATAGATTAGAAGCAGTGAGTCAGATGTGTGAGCTCATGGTGGTACAGCTGATATTTGAAATTGCAGGAAGAGTGAGGATCATAGGAACCTTCACAGGGACTTTTCTTCCTGGTTTTACAGTTCAGATCCCATCAAAACACACACAGTTCAACAACTCTTAGTCACCACAAACCTGCAAGAGCACATCAGAGAAAGTAAAGGGAGAGCAGTGGGCAGATATGGAGCTGCAGGAATATTCCTTGCATAGAGGTAGGAATTTTAGAGAAAATCACTCTCAAATTTAGGTCCTCACTGAAGACCTCAGCCTCAGGGGAGCCTTTTGTGAGTAAAGGTTTAGGACTTGTGCGTCAGCTGCTGTAAAGTCTCTTTTGTGACCGTTCCAGGCAGTACCAAACCAGATGATCTGTAACAACACACAGACCATGGAGGCACGAGTCATATTTCTGTCTATGACTGCACACAGTAAAATAATTTTGTTCAACCAGCTTATCTTTGTTTGCTTTCCACCAATAGCACTGTAATTTCATTTGGTATCCAAATGGATTTTTCTCCCCTTACTTGAATTTTTGTGAACAGGGAACCACTTTGTAACAGCTCCTTGATTTTCATATACCTGCCTTGGTGACTGTGATAGCAACATGCTCCTGTATTGCTCTAGAAAGTAGCTTTACATGCACTGTTTCATCTAGTCCTTAATTCTTCCACTGGGGCACTAAATCTGGACTAAGCTGAAATACTAGGACAATAATTCTTAATCCACTGTGGAACATTAACTGAGTGTTAAGACAGCGATTTGCTGTATATTATGAACGTGTCTCCATTTCGTTTCCTCTCTGGAGATGCTGATTCACTGATGGAGAGATGTTCTTCCAGGCAAGAAAAGATTAAGTAGAGACAACAGACTCAGAAGTAATAAATAAGGCTGTAGAACAAAACTGCCTAATATTGTATTATTTTAGAAGCCATAGATAATCATGTCATCAGAGATGTGCTGTGATGCACACACACACTGTGAGGGAGCTCAGTTAAGGTGGTGCCTCTAACCTTATACTGTGCTAGTTCAGGAGGTTATGGAGTTTACAACTGTGTATTTTATGCTGCATCAATCTAGCACTGGGAAGGAGGTTTAGCATCTATTTAGCCACAGCACTGTTCTCTTGGTTCCCATCACAGTCAAAGTGTTCTTCAAAGGAAGGTGAGCACTGTTTCCCCTGCTTCCCACACATGAACCCAAGGTGCTGGAGAAACAGCAGGTCCTTTTGTCTCTGAGATCAATGGCACGTGCAGTACAAAGGAACCAGGTTTCCTGCTCCCTGCTTCTGTGTGTAATATGTGCTCCCACTGTTCTTTACTTGTGCCCTGCTGCAGGGGGGCTGTGTGGCTGAGATTCTGGAGACAAGCTTGGATAGTGCCTCTCTAATACAGACAGAGCACAGGCTGGGATCACAGGCAGCCCGCCAGAATTGTCAAATCACCTTGTCTGAGGGCACCATCTTCAAAACCACACAGCAGCAACTGATCAAAGACAAGGTTCTTGCTCTTCTGTTTCTGTGATTGTCCTGTCTGGGCTGATGTTACTGTCCTGGCTGTTCTTCATACTGTTGCTGGGAGCAATGCAGCCTACACTTCTGCAAGCTTGGAACAGGCAGCCCATAGAGAATATTGGGTGTAGGCATAAAGAAGGGGCTCACTAGACTCCATTCCTGGGTTTGTTTTGTTTTTTTTTTTTTGTAATGGCCAAATGGCAGACATTTCAGCAGCCTGTTGAGCACAGTAATCTACTCCAGTTGCAAAGATAAATTTTAATTTTTACTGTAAAGATAAATTATAAATTCTCCTCTGAGTGGATCAAGGTGCAGAGAAGAACTTGAGGGTGCTTGTTCATTACAAGAAGCCACATTGCTATAGGAATTTTAAAAGCAGAATGCTTCTTTTGGGCAAACAAATGTCAGGATCCTGGTTGGTTACTACTTGCAGGTCTTTACTGGGAATACATTTCACTTAACTTGCTGAAGATGTCTGAAGAGAGGGATTGATTGATATTCCAAAGCAAAATCAGGTATGTGGTGTGCCCTGTTTGTTTTTGGTGGTGTGTTGTGTAGCTGTGAGAGTTCAAAGCTCCAGACACTCTGGGACTGACCCTGCTCTCTCCTGTAGGTCACGGTGTTCTCCCAGCTTGTGCCTGTAATGCCCAGCTCTTCCTATAGGAAGGGATGGGTGCCTGTACTGGTGGTTACAGTGCTCTGTTAGCTCTCACTTCATGCTCTGGGGAACTTCAGTGTTTCACAACAGTCAGAGATGACATTCTTAGCACATTCCTTTCATTTCTTTCCCCTGGCATAGCAATCACTATCCTACACAGTGCTGCTTCATGTGATTCTTTACAATTTATTTTTAAGGTTTCCCCAAAAACTTGCCTAGTAAGAGTTTTTGCATAATTGCTCCTCAAGATTTGCATTTCAAAATTTCAATGCTGCATTAGCTCTTGGAGCTGGCTGCAGGCTTATGTTACCTCCCACTACGTTAGTCCACACAGCTCTCAATTGAATGATCTAAACACAGGAATATACTTCGCTTTTTGTTTCTATTCTCAGAACAGCATTGTTCATTCTTGGCCACTTCATTTTTTTTTTTTTTTTTACCTATTCCCAATTCCATTGCTTCTGCAATAGGCCTTAAAACTTTCCTAATGGAAGGGGGCTGCAGTAGCTGTCAGAAGAATCTTTTGGTGCATTTTTGCAAGCTTGTCAGGTTCTCAAGTTTTGCAGCCTTGAGTTAGGCCTGGCTGATTTGTGACTGATGGCATCAGAGAGGTAATCTTTTCCCTTCCTTCCTTCTTTAATCATATGCCTTAAATTATCATCAGTGGTGGGTTTATGTTCCTCCTTACAGGTTTACAGAGTTTCAGCACCAGTTATATCACTGGATTCAAAGGGAATGATGACAGACTGAACTGTATTTGCTTTCCAAAATCTAGCTTTAAAGTTTCCCTCTGGACTGGAACTTACTGATTTGAATTAATTTCTGGATGGCACTGATTTAAGTAATTTTTTCACTACTCTCCTAAGAGAAATTATTCTCTACCTATTTGTAAAGGTTCCTTAATATGTCTTTGCTTTGCTCTGGGTCATTTTAAAATGATTCCATTTCTAACTGTTGTTCCCCTTGTGATGCTTGGATTCTTGCACGCAATTCAAAAACATATTCTGTAATTTTTGCCTTTGCAGTTGTTACTTTGCCATGCTAGTTATTTCTGATCTTTTCTCTCTTGCTCCCAAAGTTCTTTTTTTTTTGCTTTTTTTTTTGCTTTTTTATATCTGGCATATAATGTTCTTCAGGTTCAAACTTGTGATCATATCTGCTCCTGTCTGCCAGCATCCATAACCTCTTCCTCAGAAACAGTTCTTAGCACTTAGCCAAGATGTAATGGTAAGAATGAGGTGGGGAAAAGTGCAGTTTCTAACAACATTCATTGGATCTTCCAACTAATGATCCTTGCCTCTGTCTCCTGACAAAATGTGCTTGATATGTTGTCTTTTTGGTCTCCTGCTAAGGGTATAAAAATTACCTTCTTCCTAATTATTTTGATGTAATTTTAAATGCTGTTGTTCCCAACAGGAAGTTTGACTGCCTGACTTGACAAGTTTAACAATCTGAGCACCACTGGCCTATTTCTTTGATGAAAAATGGAAGGGGAATTAAGTGGGGGGGAGTAAGCTACAGGTGCACCATCTCCCTGGGTGAGCACCAGTCATTCTTTGGAGTTATGAGCCTGTTTGAATCTCTCTCTGCTTGTAAACAAACTGGTAAGGTAGTGAACAAACAGCTAGTAAACAAGTTAGTGAGCACCTGGTAAACTCCTGGCAAGACACAGCTAAACTCATGCAGCCTCCATAGCAAGGTATCTACATCCAAACTGCCTGTTGGGAATAATCTGCAGCCTTTGTCAGCCCCCAAACCATGCACAGGCATTGTCTGGAAGAATGGCAGCTAACCAGAGCCAGGGCTGTGCTGGCAGTTTCACAGCACAGAGATTCCCTGTTCCAAATCTGTGTCCAGGCCTAAACTATGCATCCTTTGGGTAAGGTGTATATTATGCTTTGTTCCTTAATTTTTCTCTGGTGTAACTCCTGAAGTCAAGAGATTCAAGATGCCTCTCTCATGCTTCCTGCTCTGGGAATGATGGTAAGGGATGTTTCCATTACTGTCATGAGATGTGACTGGGCTTTTTGGTACTGTGCTAGAAGGCTGACACTGCAGTGGTATTTAAAAAGTTTACTAATGCTGTCTTTCTAGGCACCCTTTCCTGCAGCTTATGTCAGTTACACTTTGTAAAATTTTATCTGAAGTTGTTCAATCACACATAAAAATTAGACTATGGCAATTATGTTTTCCTGGTGAAAAATCTTACAATACTGGGGCTTGGAGTGCTTACTTTTCCAGGCATCATAGAAAGGCATTTTTGGTATCAACTAAGCCCCTGTCACTGTCTCTAGGAAAACATATCTTGGCTAAATGATAAACTCTGCCTAATTTTAGTTTGAACACCCTCAGTAGAAGCTTGTTCTCTTGGCAGCTGAATTCCTGGCTGTGACATCTGCAGTGAGCACCCTCCAGCTTCTCCCTGCCAACTCATCTGCCTGTGTGCATCTCCATGCTGCAATCTGGGGCTGGCAGCTTCTCCTCTGGACCACGGAGCACTGCAGGGTGTGGAGTGGGGAGCAGGGGCAACAGGAGTGAAAGTTGGAAACTTGGACTTAATATTATAGGGAGGAAGCAGCTGTGAGGAAGGAGAGTGAGCAGAGAGAAAGAAGAACCAGCATCCATACAGCTTCTTATGTCTGTTCTTTCTCATCCAACACTGGAACAGTCCAAGGCTTTCTTGAATGTCCATGTTTATTTGTTGGCAAGTAGCTGTATTATCTGGTGATGAAGGATGTCCCTCCTTCATCGCCTCCCTACATCCCTCAAATTTGTTGATTGAGTTTCTACCTCATGCAACTGATCCCTATGGATGATAATGGATGTCTACTGCTACCAATTACTTATTAGCACATGTGGTACAGATCTGTACTTCAGACCTAATAGGTTTCAGTTCCATTTGGAGGTCACTAGGGTTTCATATAATATAATTTCTTTTCAATTAACATGGGAAGTGACTTGGTAATTCCAGTAAATGACTACGTACTTAAAGTAAACCTGTCTGCAAATTTCTGTCCAGCTGGAAATTTTAACAATTGATGTTTTCTTTGAGACAAAACAGGAAAAAAAAATACGGTATTTTTTACTGCATTAAAACAAATGTCCTTCTAATTTTTCTCTGTGAGTTATGTCCTCAAAGGGTTAACATGAAGAAAATAGGGTGATGAAAGGTTTTATTAAAGGAAAACTTTGATCTCATAGATGGTGTAAGGCAGGACTTAATCCAAAATTAACATCCTATATGGGTTAATTAAAGGAAACAAATGTGAGAAAGCTTGTTCTACTCTTGAACAGCTCATTTAGCTTGTCTTTAATGCAAATTGTCAATGAGGTTCCTGTCATGAAAATAAATCTCATTAAAAATACATCACTTGTTCACACACAAGTAAGTCAAGGAAAGTGTGTGCTCCTACCAGATGAAATTGATGTTACTCTGCTGCAGAGTGAAGGTGATGTGGGTTTCAAAATGTAGTCATTCTTGCTTTTGTCTGGGTTTACGTTTTCTATTTTATTCAGTGGGCAGAGTCCTTAATTAATGTGGAATAATGGGGGGCTGCAAAGTGATGACCGAAGGGCAGACTTGGAGCAAGAAGAGCTTGAAACCCACATTCCCTCTGTACTAGCAGACTCATATTGCCAAATGTTATATGTCCTTAGGCTACAACTTCTTGAGATATTCTATAACTTTGCATTGAATGGAAGTTCAGATAAAATGAAACTGAAAACAAATGCTATTTGAAACTGTATAAAAATGTAAAAGATTATATTTGGCTTATAAATCATGACATCATGTTATTATTATTCTCTTGGAGCAGTTTATGGAGCAGTAAAGCTAGAATTCTAGAATTCAGAGATGAAAGTCAATATCTATCTCCATCCTTCTACCAACATTAATAGGAAATATTACCAGACATTGCAAGCTAGGAGAAATAAAAAGAATATTAACTAGAACCCTTTTTCCATATTATAATTCCATATTAAAAACATCCCAAGTATGTAGTCCTTGTTTGCACACATAGGGAACTTCCTCTCCACAGAGCAATAAAGAGGCAGAAATTCCTGAATGCTTGGGAGGATAAGGTGTAACAATTGCAACATCGGGAATACCTCGAGAGGCAGTGATCTCCCCACCACTGTAAGGTGAGAAACTCTACAACACATTTGTATGGGAAGCAGGCATGAAAGAATTCTAATGTTTTCATTGTGTTTTAAAATCTATGTGTGTGAAGGTCACAGCAAAGATTTTGTTTCATATTTATGGTCCCAAAGGCTTTATCCATTCAGTCTGCATATGCTTTCCAGGCTGAGGTTACAGCCTGGTCACCTCAGCGAACCTTAGGTCAGGCCCCTGACCAGAAAAGAAGATGTAAAGTAGCCTGATTAGCACATTAAATTCTAGTCGGTGTCTGGAACGGCCAGGAGGTGGCAGAGCGAGTCTGATTTATCACGTCCGAGTGGCAGGCTCTGGGTGTTTTCCAGTCCTGACGCTGTGGAAAGATGGTGAGTTCCCGCAGTTCTCCCATTTGCACCGTTTAGTGGCAGCTGCCTGCTCACCACTCACAGCATTTGCAAGGCTATAAAGAGTCTTCCAGCAAGCTTGCAGAGCTCTCTAGGAAATGATGGCTGCTATTATTTTTCGTTTTCTTTTTTTTCCCCTCCTTCCTTTCCTTTTTTTTTTTTTAATTATAATTTTGCTCTGCTGACTCAACTCTGCTGTTCACCGGCAGTTTGGCCAACACATCCTTTCAGAGGCAAGAATGAGTCTTCCTTGTGCGCACATCCTCGCAAGCAAATGACACTGACCCACCTCTCAAGAAAATGGAGAGAGCAGCACATAGTGACAAAAGCACATTGTTCAAGCAAGGGCCTGCCAAGTTATGACACAGAAATATATAATACATAATTCTGCATAACTGTTAGTACAGCTGCCTCTCCTTCCTCTTCTTGTTACTTCTTCACATGGTAAGTGAGCCATGTGATTAGCAGAGAAAAAACATTTGAGAGGGCAGAGCAGATGAATGGAAGAAAAAGAAAACTGAGAGTGACAAACTGGCCAATATCAGCTGGGGTACTTTTTGTATCAATTTCAGCTGCAGTCAGCTCTGGGTTGGGTCAGCAGACAGTGCGGGTTACTGAGGGAAAAAGCCAGACCTTGCACCAAAGTGTGGATTACTGAGGGAAAAAGCCAGACCTTGCACCAAAGTGCTGCCAATAATTTGGTAATCTAAACTGGATCTGCTTGTATATTACTCTATTAAAAAAGCAGTAGGCTTCAGCAAAACCTCTTTCTTAAGAGCTACTGGTGCTGGTTAGTAACAAACCCCCAAAGTTTGTTAACAGAAAGCAACCCCCAAATCTCTGTGTGTTAGGTTTAATGGGCTGCAGCAGCCCCCAGGTAGATATTGGTGCCTTCACAAAAGATTTTGTGTGTGTCTGTTTCCCTGTGGCAGCTGTAAGAGGGGAGATAGAAGAAGGGCAAGAGGAGAAGGTAGTAATCATTTTCTTAGCGTTTGATCACCTTTGAGAAAACACAGGACCAGTTTTGATCTTGCTGTTTTAAGGTACTCAAAAACCTGATAGATGGCAATGGAAATAGAAGAAGCCACTTCAGTTGGGACTGCAAGAGAAATAGATGACGCAGAGGTTTTTGTGCACAGGGTCAGATACAAAGTCAGGAGAGCCATGCATGAGGGAGACAGGCAGTGAGGAGAAGTGAACAGAGGATTCTTTGCTCTGATAGTACTGGAGTTATTATGCTCTAAATTCTGCATTTATTGTCTGCTGGCTTCAAAGCAGCAATGTGTGATAGAATCTGACCCTAAATGGATGTAGTTGTCAGAATCAACAATAGGAAGCACAGATAGAAAGAGATTTGATATCTTCTCTACAATCCTGCCTCTGGTATTAGTTACTGCTGGAACTCAGAACTCCTTCAAAGGAGGGAGGGAAACCATATTTCTTCCAATACCTCTGCTAACAGCTCTGTTGTTTTTTAAAATCTGAGAAAGGACCAACTATACAGCTGTGAAGAAATCACATAAAACCCCCCAGAACTGCTATTCTCCAGGGACTTTCCCCAACCTTCTAACGTTTTAGCAAAGTACAGATAAGATCTATGCCCTGAACACTAATGCAGACAGTGCCCCTAGACAGACTCAGATCTGGACAGAACTGCTTGGATAAGAGGAAAGGTCACCTCCCATGGCCTATGTGGCCCCTGAGTGCTCTGCTAATACCAGATGCAGAGATGGCATCTGGAAGACCAACTTATGGCCACAGGCAACTGAAATGAGAGCAATTAGCACAAGCAGACAGACAAAATGTGGAGATCCTTGTAACTTCCAGTTTCTCCTCAGCAGGCTGGAGTTGAACAGGCATCTACCACTGAAAAGCTACATATTCTGTGGTTTCTTCTCTGAGTCCTGTAAACAGCTCTGTGCATGTTATTGCAAGTCCTTTCACATCAAACCTGGGGCTGTGGCTGCCGTGCATCGCTTTAAGCATCCAGGTCCAAAACAATGATATTTGGATCGGAAATGCTATTTTGATCATCCTCTTTTTTTAGTTGCCCTGGCCTCGAGGATGAAGGCTTAGAATAGCTGAAATATTTAAAAACTCCACCAAATGCTGTGCTGACAAAACAGCGATTTGTATGTGCTCTGTACTTCTGGCTAATCTCAGCACAGAGTTCAGATGCTGAATGAATCTTCTTTTCTCTCATCATTCAGTGTATTAACTCGGGGTCATGCTCCACTGACACTTGCAAACAGCACCCACCTCTGTCAGTCACAGCCACGCATAGAAGGAGCCTGAAAGGAATTAACTCTGCCTAATAAACATCCCTGGCTTGCACACAGCCCCTCAGGATGGGAGCAATAGCAAACGGAGACTGATGTCAAACTCTTGAAGGAGGGAGTAGGGTTTAGCCTAAAGAAATGGAAATGCTCCCATCTGCAATGGTATCACAAATGCAGAATGTCACAGATATTTCACTTATGGCTTGTTTTCAGACATCTACAAAATCCAGCAGTCGTGGCAAAGACAGCTGCCGCCTTTGTTGTCTGTGGTTACAGTTAAAAGAGACCAAATGACACTTTGCAGCCCTGTGATCCAAAGCACATGCCCTGAATCACTTCAGGAGAAAGAAGCGGTGACAAGATTTACTTCAAAGCTGTAAGAAAATTGAGAGAGCAAACCAATAATAGCAGCAGTTAAAGAACTTTATTTCTTAAAGGAAAATTAATTCAGCAGCAATAAATAAAGGTGCTGCTTACCAAGAAAAACCTCATATTGCCAATGTGCAGCATTACATAAATGTAAAGTTAGGAGATGTGAGAACATCTGTGAAACTGTTATCCAAGGGCAGATCAGTTCTTCTCCTTTCTTCTTTTTCTTTCCCATTCCATTCCAGAAGCTTCAGGAGACTTCTTCCTCTGGTGCCAAACTGTTTTGGGAGTGGGAGCTATCATTTATATTCTTATCCCAGAATCACCACGTACTTCACTGAAAGTTTGATAAGGCCTTACTGTGGATGTGCTGTAGGAAAAAAAATTGTATTTTGTGCTCCAAAAAGAAACTGATGCTGTGGGAAGAGATACTGAAGATCCCCATAGGCAATAGTCCAACCTAGTACAGGAACTCAGTACTTCTACCTTTTGTACCCTCTGAGTAATGCTTTCTCATTAATGAGAAAATCTGTCCAGGGCAAAAAGGTTAGGAGTATTCCATCCCAAAGAAGAACATTTGGATTCTCTGGTTTCTTTTGTCTTCCTTTATGCCCAGAATATGTTTACTAGGGTGCTTGGAAGGAAGTGACCAACTCTTCTGTGTTATTAATGTTTCTTATTTGTCTATAAGACAATCAAGAACTGTCTTAGAAAAATATTAAAGCTGAGTCATATACCAATAAAAACAGACAAATTCACTCTGGCAGCTGCAATAGTGAATTTAGCTTACTTTTGCTGTGCCTCAGCAGTGTGGTGTATGGCTCTATGGTGATTTGATTTCATTTCATTTCAGACTTTCTTTTTGACATAAGATGAAGTCTAATAATGTCTCAAATGGAGTTACAGGAAGAGTGAAGGCCACTCTTTTTATTATAAACAAGGAACTCTGCATCTTCCTGTCACATGTAAAGGCACCTATGACTCTTGCTAGAGAAGTGAACAGCTGTTCTAAACATCTAAATTTGATCTGTGGAAAGATCTCTGCATCTCTAATGTGCACAGGCAAGCAAGCAATGGTTGAAGCAGAGGTTATATGTGGATCTCCTCCTCTGTTTCAATAAAATTCAGGATGTGAAAAGAGCTGGTGCTGCTTCAGTTCTCTTATTCATACAGCAAGAGACAGCCTGTGATTGATAACTATGACATTCCAAAGTGAAAGTGACATGTTAAGCAGGTGATAGCATATTTACTGACTGAAATCAAAAGTTAAAATATTGTATTTTTTTTTTTGAGAAAATATGTCAATTTTTGAGTCTACAAACAGCAAAAAGAATGGTGATTTTTTTGGCAGCCAGTGTGCAAACTATTAAACAGCACAGTATTCCTATGGATCCTGGAAAATGGAGATGTTTACTGTTTTGGTAAGAGCACAATACTGACTCTCTGATTATGATTAAGTTGCTATTGCTCAGCTGGGGTGTTGTTCACAGTAATCTGGGTCTTGCTCATGCTGACTCACATCTCCTGCGTTCTCAGCAGGGATTGGTGTTTCTTACCATTCTGGCCTCCAAGGTACTGAGCCTCCTGTATCTTGATGAGTGTGGGAGGCCTGGATCAAACATCAGGGAGCAGATGAGCTAGAGCATGAGGGAGAAAACACTGGTAGAGTTTCCTGATGCAAAGATGTCAGACAATGCCCAGATCTTAGGATCCAGCTTGGATTTTTCATCTTGAGGGGACGGCAATGGGAGGAAGCCAGAATGTGAGTCAGAAAGGTACAACATTGTACTTAGGAAAGGATGGCCTTTTCAGTTAGTTTTGTTGTTTAATTTAACTGCTCTCCATCATCCTTTTTTATGTAATCATAGGGAACCAACCAGGCCTTGACCATCAAGGATGGCAGAAAGTGAACATCTGTGGAAGTGATGTAAGCAGTTTCGCAAGACAGTGTGGTGGGTGACTCCACAACCTCCATAGGCAGCATTTCCAATGTCTAACCCCCCTTTCAGTGGAAGAATTCTTCCTGATATCCAAAGGGAACCTCTCCTGGTACAACTTGAGGCCATTTCCACTGGTTGCCTGGGAGAAGAGGCTGACATGCACTTGGCTACAGTCTCTTTTCAGGTGGTTGTGGAGAGTGATAATGTCATCCCTGACCCTCTTTTTTTTCCAGGCTAAACCCCCCCATCTTCCTCAGCTGCTCCTCATTAGACTTGTGCCCCAAACCCTTCCCCAGCTCCACTGCCCTTTTGTGGAGTCTCTCCAGAACCTCAATGTCCTTCTTGCAACGAGGGGCCCAGAACTCAACATGACTTGAGGTGTGGCCTCACCAATGCTGAGTACAGGGGAACAGTCACTGCCCTGCTCCTGCTGGCTACACTCTTGCTGATACAGGCCAGGATGCCATTGGCCTTCCTGGACAGCTGGGCACACACACTGGCTCATGTTCAGTGCTGTCAACCAGCACCTCCAGGTCCTTTTCTGCTGGGCAGTTTTCAAACCACTTTCCCAGCCACTTGAAAAGTTCAGCCTGTTGTGCTGAACGGGTTTGTTGTGACTGAAATACTGAAGTATGACAAGTGAAGCCAGACAAAGAGAGGTCAGTTTGCAGGAGGTAAAAGAAAAAAATGTGACAGCAGAGCACAGAGGATTAAACAAGTCATTAAGAGTATGTAAGAGCGACATGCACGAGGTGATGGGTTTTTCTACCACTCTGCATGCCTCTTAGTGCAACTGAACAACACTGGCCCTGAGTTAAAAAATTTCATAGGATGTGTAAAAAATTCTAATCCTGAGTCTTCTGGCCTCATTATGGTCTCTGTTGTAAGGGGCCCATCTGTACCTCGTCAAAGTCCTCATAAATTTCTGGATAGATTTGGGAGAGGTGACTAGATTATTGCTCTAATTTATCCATGTATACTATCAGTAGTTACCTCCTTGTTCTTTTAATTAGGCTAAAATTTGACAAAGCATATGAAAAATTGCTTATCCCACTGAAAACAGAATTGTCTGCTGAAAGCTCACAGCCCATTCTTCAATTTTTACATAAATATTTTTATTGTATATTTTTATGTTCTGCATTAAAAGTGTGTCACTGGGGACATATGCTGGTTGTGAGCGCTGTGCTTACAACCAGCACCTGCTTCTTGAGCAGGCTAAATGTGGAAACATATTGTAATGGCTGAACTGTGCAGACAGTTTATTCTCTGTTCTGCAGCAGCATGGGCAAAGCAAGAAAATTTGTGTCTGTCTGAGTTGACCCAGAGGGGAACCTAACCAAGAGGCTTTAGCTTTGAACTGAATTCAGTTCTGTCTTGCAGGGAGACTCGTTTGTTTTAGCTTTTGAAAAGTAAGTGTGACTGAATTTAGCCTTGAAACATCCCACTGGGATGAAAAATAAAAGGATTTATATTGGAAAATGTCAAAATCAAAACCAGCAATTTCCTCCTCACTCTTTTCTCTTTTTTTCCCCTTTTTGCCAGTCATAAATGGTTGTCCCAAATGAATTCAGACTTCCCTGATGGCCTGGGTTATGCCATGGCATTGCATTCTTCTGTAATTCAGTGGCTAATCCCAGATTTGTGGCTTGGCTATTGAGTATGGTGCTAGAGCAGTGCAGCATGGGCTGGAAGGAGGGGATTCATGGAGATCCTGTACCAGCAGCAGTGTCCCTGCCTGTGTGACACTGTGACCCTGCAGGCAAAGGGGAAAAAGGTCAAACTCTGGTAGCAGTGGGATAAAATGGCTTAGAAATCATTTCCTCAGCTATGGACTGTCTTATTGTCCTGCTGGTCCAGCAAGCAGACTTGTCTAATTAATTGGGAAAAAAGAGGTGAATTAATTTGACTTAAATTCTTGGATGACGAAATTGATCTAAACTTCTAAATGTTTGTGCAACAGCTCTCTCTCTCTCTCCTTCTGTACATATATACAAATAAATGCCATATTCTCCCAATTCCAAAATCCTTGCAGAGTTCCAGTTGTGTTTATCCCAACAGAGCCCATATTGTCAGCATGCTTAGGTTTTGCTGCCATTAATCCTTTCAAGCCCAGCAAAAAGGCTTTGCATACTTGAAGTCCATCTCTCTGAAAGCTGCCTCAGCCAGAGGCTGCATGTGCTTGCCAGCTGATCAAAGATCCACCGAGGTAGCCACTGATCAAACCAGCAGCTCCCCTCCTCAGGATACTCTCAGTGATGAAACTTTTCTGTGAGGGACAAGGTTTGATTAAGCATTGCTATAAGGAGTGCATAAGGAGGCTAAATTCCCTTTCTTTCATCACACACTTATTTATTCCATCACTTCACTTCGGATTTCACAGAAGTTATCATATCAAATTCAGGCATAGTCTAGAATATGCTGGAAGGAAGAAGCTACACTGGAAACAAGTTGGTTTCCATCTGGGATCTTGCAGAAGTGGTCTCTTTTCCTCACTTCTTTTGAACGGGCTAATTAAACACACTGACCACTCATGCCACAGATTTTTTTCACACTTACCCATCTTAGAAGGAATTTTTTTTTTTAAATAAAGCTAAAACAAGATTTCTGTAAATTGGAGGAGGTCTCACTTGCAAAGTCAAATCAGTGAAGAATATAAGAGCAATATTAAATGCTTTTATGTAAAAAAGTACCTGATGGTTATTTTGGTGAACTATGGATATTTGAATTGATATTGGAATCTATGGTGAGATTCTCCTCTAGGCCAAATGTACAGCCAGTATCACATGCCCAGCAGGGCCTTTGAGAGATACTGTGCAGACTGATAACTCTTTGTCCACAGAGATGGTATGGGATAGCCTCACACTGTTCCTTTTGTCCAGTTCCCATCTCTTCTCACAGCAAAGTTCTTCCTTGAAGGAAGAAAATTCATTCTTAGTGGTCTGTGGAGTGAGAGCAAATTTTAGTTGTGATATTCTGTACAAACAATACCTTGAATGGATTGAAAACCACCACTTCACATATTGCTCAATTTATCACAACTGTAAGACAATAACAAAGGCATTAGATCATGACCCATGTAGCTCTATATTCATTACCCACATAGCCATGGGGCAGATCCTTTCATCTGCCAGATTTGGCATCTTTCATTGTCAGATTGCTCTTTTGTTGGAAGGGAGGCCAGAATTGCTTTAGTTCTGATGTTGTATGTTCACAGAAAAATGTATGTTGAATTCTGAATGCAAAATAAAAGAATAGGGAAAAAGTGTGGGTATTTTAAAGGCTGCATCACATTCCCAAACAGCAACAGATATCACAAAACTACAGCATATCAGGATGGATGCTCTTATCAAAAGCAAAAATGGCCAATTAAGCCACCAAGAACATTTTTTGAAGGTGCTCATACCAAGCAAGAGCTGCCCATCTGAGCTCACTATTCGTGACAGCCCCGCTGTGACATCTGTGTGTGGATTTGGCAATAACTTCTAGAAAAAAAATACAATGCTTGGGCACTTCAGAGAGCAGCACCATACAGAAGGCACTGTGGCAGAACAGAAACATTTGGGAAATGCTCCCATCACTACCCATGGTTTCACATCTCTGCAGAATCCTTCTGTCGTACGTGAGCTGAAAACATACTTCAAACATACATCAGCACCTTTCCATTCATTAAAGTATTTATGTAGAGGAAGGATCTGCACTTGAGTCTACCTTGAGGGTGTAATTGTGTGTTGCTAATGTAATGGCTAGAGCTGGTGATCCAAATGGCAGCATATGAAAGGTCAATGTGCAGAATGCAAGGTTGTGCAGAGCAATTGGAGGAAGAATGGAGTCTGATTTAACAGAGAAAGAAGGAAGAGGGAGGGCAAGGACAATGAATGAGAGAGTGATAAGATGACTTCTAAAAATGGGCCCTGCAAAGGTGAAAACAAAAGCATTAACTCCATCAATTATATCCAATGAATGTCTTAAAAGAAAAGATTATAGATGAAGGAAGGAAGACACAAAACCCAGGAACAGAGCTGGCCATTTAAATCACGTTCATGCAGATTTCAGAGGAGCTGTTTCCACATACATAATTATCATCATTGTTGTAGACATTATGTGTATATCCTCATGGATACCCTTAAAACATCACTGGTAATGGTAGGCCTTAAAAGGCAAGTCATAGTATAATATTCTTATCTTATATACCCTAGTGAATGTCCAAAAGTGGTTTCTACCAAGAGTCTGGCATGGCACAAATGAAAGCAAGACTTAACTACTACATTTGTGTCATGTTTGCCACCTTACTTTGCATTTTCTCATGTGCCATCTGACAAATCCATGTGAATATTAATTCTCCTGATAATCAGAAAATGTCAGAACCCAGTGCAACAGGGATGGATTTATTTATTTTCAACATATTAAAAATAGTATCATAACTTAAACAAACAAACAAAAAATAATTCAGGCTAATCACATGGGCTCATGAGAAACTAATGAGATTCAACAAGTCCAAGTGCAAGATGCTGCATTTTATGGTTAGGGGCAACCCCAGACATGAGGACAGACAGGAAGAACTCTTTGAGAGCAGCCTGCAGAGGATTTGGGGGCTCTTGCAGATGAAAAGCTGTACATGAGTCAGCACTGTGTACTCCCAATCCAGAAAGCCAAACTCATCCTGGAAGGTGATTCTGCACATGTCACCATCGGGAGTGCTGCATCAAGGCCTGGGGTCCTCAACACAAGATGTGAACCTGCAGGAATGGGTCCAGAGAAAGGCCAGGAAGATGGTTGGAGGGCTGGATCACTTCTCCTATGAGAAGTGCTGAGAGAGTTGACGGTGTTTAGTGGAAAAGACCAGGCTCCAGAGAAGCCTCACTGTGGCCTTTCCCTGCTTAAAGAGGGTTTTTTAAAAAGTGAGTGAGAAACTTTTTATATGGGTAGATAATTATAGGACAAGGGGGAACAGTTTTAAACTAAAAGAGGAGAGATTTAGATGAAATGTTAGGAAGAAATTGTTTACTGTGAGCACAGTGAGATACTGGTTCAGGTTTCTCAGAGAAGCTGTGGATGCCCCATCCCTAGAAGTGTTCAAGGCCAGGTTGAATAGGGCTTTTAGCAACCTGGTCTAGTGGTTTGCATCCCTGCTTATCCCTGCAACCCAGGACATTCTATGACTTTATGTGAGTCCTTGTGATCACTTTTGTGCTTCTATTGCTAGTTTGAGGTGCTGTCATTCACTTTAATGTAAAATGGCTTGGACATGCTGATAAGGTTTATTTCAGCTTCTGATTAAATATTTCAGTTGCTACATAGCTCTTATCCCCATAGCATTTGGATGAGTACATCACTTGTTCAGGGCCAACTCCAGTGGAATTAAGAATTTAAATCTCATTAAAATTATGCAACCAAAAAAACAAAAAAGGACCATTCATTTTCTTTGTTGGTTGTTCCCTTGCTTTTCTGCAGATGTAAAAACTCAGTTTTGGAAAAGAAAAAATCTATCCAACAGTATTAACCTGATACAATGACAGCTATTATAATATACAGTCACAAGTCTGTGTGTTGTGTACTCCAAATTGACTCAAGTTCTGTATCCTTGCAATGAGACAAAGGAATGCCGTGGGTCCATGACAGTGATAATACCATAACCAAGGAATAAGCAAGAAAAATAGAAATACAGCTTTGACACTGTCCTCATGGATGACACTCTTAGTCATGTCGATTTCCAGTTACAAATGGCCTGAAAATGATGCTACCACACTGGTTTATGTCAGATGAAGATCTGGTCTAGTGTATTACCAGGCATTTCATTGTTGCCAGACCCTGCCAGGCCTCGGAAGGGCTGGCAGGAGGTGTTTTCATGGACATGGAGCTTCCTAAAGTACTCAGAGTTTCCTCAGGTCATAGTGTCAAGTGCTGCTGCATAAACCTGTATCTCAGGAGGGAGGCAATTCACAGCAATTATATGGGAATCAAGGTAGAGATGTCAAGCTAAACCCTTGGCAAGCCTTGGTCAAATGGAATTAGTTCACAGAAAGCCCTATTCCCTTCACAGTTCCATTGTTGTGGTAACCAGTTAGGGAATTTGGTCTTGGAAGAGACTGTTGCTACACTGATTTCTAAGGAGCGTTCCAGGAAATATGGGCTGCGGATGTGTTCAGAGGGATCACAGGCCACCTTGGGGATCCATCACCTGGGAGGATGGACCAGTCTGTCCCCTCAGAGTCAGAGACCTGATGCTCAGGACAGACTATTTATTGTGTTTTCTGCATGTGCCTCATCTGATGGTCAACCTTACCGAAATCTCAGTTCCAAACACTCAGCCAGAGTGCACAGCTGTCAATTCTGATACAAAGTTTCCTTTTTATGTGTAAGAATAATTTCAGACCAAAAAAATGTTCTTTCTCGTGTGGCTTGGATCCACTAAGAGCTCCAGTTCACTGTCCTCAGTTTTAAATATCTGAAAGGTGAAGCTGGCAGAGCAGAGGGTTTACACTTACAGCACCTCATTTTCCAGAGGGGTATTTCTTGCGTGCACCAAGATTGTCTTTAAGGATCAGAGAAAGCATGAAAAGGATTTTTCAAAGCAAACAAATGAAACAAATTCTGACTAGTCTCTTTATCCTTTAGCTGGAAGCTACTTCTTCTAAGGGGATCTCATCCAAAAGAGAGTAATCATAGCTGTGACACTGAGAGCAAAACAACAAGCAATTTCCTGTACTTTTGTCTTTCTCATTTTCCACAAGTGCAAATAGCTCCAATTACTTCCTCAAAGTTTGATGAGTTCCACAGTGGGGCCAGTGATTAACTGCAAGGGAAATTTTTACTTTTCCCCTTGAACTTCTGCTTTTTTGGTAACCATTGAGCCATTCCACAGCAGCACTGAGTGTCAGTCCTAACTAATCACCTGGATGGAAACATAAGGGGAAAGGAAGAGGTGGTGACGGCCCAGCCAAAATGCTGCAGATGAAAGACTTTCCATGTGGCCCTCCAGTGCCGTGCATTGGGAATGAGTTGAGTCACGCTCTGAACACCAGAGCATGAGTAAGAAAGCTCAGCCCCCTCTGAAGCTTGGTATTATTGGTGAGCTGACATCAGCTCCTGCTGCGAGCCAAGCTCCCCTGAGCTGTGTCTCTGTGACTTCCTCTACACTGGTCCTGTCTGCCAAAATAGGTATTCTCACCCACCTGCAGCCAGGGCCAGCCAGAGCCACAGTGACTCAACAGAGCAAGGAAAGGGGCATGCAGGAGCTCTGCCTCACCTTCTCATACAGCATTGCCATAATATGGAAATAAAGACTGACTTCAGAAGCAGTGGAGGAAGAGGAAAGGAAGGTTTTATGTGTGCTTGCCCAAGTTTTCAAGCTGAACTTGTACCACTGGTTGAGGGCCTTTATCTGAAAGGCCTGGTGCTGACTGGTAGACTGGTTCAGGCAACTTGAGAATAACCATGAAATAAAATACCTTTAGAATGTTTTGAAAGGAGGTGGATTCCTGATGAAGTACACAGAATATTGGGCAGTGGGTGCCCTGACAGATATAGCAGGCTGCAGTTTGGCTGGAGGGAGGAGGCAGACACTGGCCCAAAGTGTGGCTTTCCTACCAAGTCCTGGGTACTGCTGTACACCAGGTGGATCTGCCATTTGGATGAAAAGCACCCAGACCACTCACGGAAGCCACATTATCTAAGCATGCTGGCAGAAACAACTTTTGGCTCATTGGCTAATGTTCCTGGCAAGAAGGTGACTGTTTTTCATTATAGACTTAGCATTTCTTCAGTCAGTGTAGAAAGAATACCACCTATCTAGTCCATACTTTTTTACACTGCTCTACTACTCATCAAGACATCTTTGTCAATGAACTCCACTGGGAAAGAATAGCAAATGGAGCATGTTCATTCAGTCAGTGGTTTGGATTAAGAGTGAGAAAGGACTGCAAGATTCACGAACCAAAGAGAGGGCAGTGTTTCCTGAATAGCTGATTCCCTTGGGTTTCTTTGCTGAGAGCGAATGTAAAGTGAGGGAAAGGTGATGAAACCAAATACACAGGGGTCTATTGAGTGCCAGGGGGATGGCAACAGGTGCTGCAGGCACTCTTCCAGCTTGCTTGACAGCTCTGGGGCCTTAACAAGGGGACTCTGGAGTAAAAACAACATTGTTACAGACCATGAAAACTTATCCATCCAGACCACGTATGGAAATTCTCTCCTCCTTGATCTAGAGGTGAATTCTTTCTTAACAGCTCACCTAGCCACTGACCTTTTTGCTAGCACTGTTGGGCAGTAGTTGCTAGACTGGATGATAGGCTTGTGAAGCAGGAGTTTGGGCAAGGCTCTCTTTGCCACTCTGTCCTCTTTGCTAACGCCCTAAGTTAAAAAGTTTCTCTAAGTGGGAAACTGAGGAGCAGACAATGACAGTGCTACCTCTAAACCTCCCCATCCCATTCCCTTCTGCATGGTTTTACTGAATGGATGAGGAAAATGCAGATGCACTGGTGATCTTCCTTGACCTTATGACCCTCTAGGAACTACTGCAAGCCTTCAGGCTTCCCTGAGCTATTTGGAGTATGAGGACAACAGAAAAATGGTACATGATCTCACCCACAGCTCTTCCTCTGCAATGGCTTCATTATTTCCATCCAAAACCTATATGCAAAGACCTGGGCTAGAACTTTACATGGAACACCCTTTAGAGGTGCATCAGTACATGATGCAGATTTCTTGGAAAGAGATTTTACTGCACCACTATCAGTTGCCTGGCACAGAAAGAAAATTAGGTGAATATTCACCTGCCCTGGAACACTGCTTATTTAAACACAGTTTCAACTGAATAGAAAGTTCTTCACTTCTTGGCCAAATTATTCTGCAGAGTCACTTGCTCTGCAGCTGCTGCATCCTCCTGCTCCTACATGGCAGCATTTCAGCAGTATTTGGAAGGGAAGCATCTGCCTGTCACAGCATTACGCCGAGCTTTGGGATTCTCCCAAGTGGCACTCATTATATCCGTGTACAGGGATATTATTAGCATATTTTCATCCAGCAACAGTCAATGTCAGATTGCTTCACGATGAGTTCAACAGGCATCAACGCTGCAAAAAAGCACCAGACAAATGTCTTTTTACTTGACCTCTTTAATGCAGTCATAGATCATTTGCGTGTTTAACATCTCTCAGAACCTCGATGTGTGTGTGCTTACAAAACAGATATCTTTTCACTCCTTATTTTCCTCCTTCAAGTGCCATGAGAAATTATTTAAGGAAGTTTTAATGAAATGCATCTGTCACTTATGAAGATAAATAGCCATAGTATGGCTTTCCATTACTGGAAATGGCAGAATTAAATTAGAAAATTACAATCCTCAGCATCTTCCCTGACTTGTTTCTGCATAATGTGTTAGAAAATATGCCCACATAGGCAGAATGCTGCAATTCCAATGGAGCGTGTCATAAAACAAGACCCCTTTTTATGGTTGTTTTGTTAGTTTGCATTGAGGAATTTTCTCCCATGGATGAATTTTGGTCCTGTTTCTGGGCAAGGAAGCCAAATTAGTAAAGGGAACCTAACTAGAGTGGCAAATAGATAAAAGTTTCCCTCTCTTCCAAAACCTAAGTTCTGGAATTGGTTCTATATTTGCTTCCAAGCCAAATGGGAAGACCACAGTAGAGCATATTATCCAGATTGTATAATTCCTCATTTCCCATTTAAAGGACATCTCCATTACATGGAATAAAATTAGTATAACCATTAAAATCCTTGGGGCAACACTTTGGACAGTAAGAATAAATATTGTACTCTTCATAGACAAAAATATGGCTATTAAAGGAGACATTTAAATGGACAGTGGGATGGTATGTCTCTTACAATAGAATGGCCACCTCTTAGATCCTCATTAGCAAGCTGGTCTTTCTGTTCTTGAAGAAGGTTGTCGGCAATTGGTTTTGTCTTTTTAAGTGAAGAGTTAGACTCCTTAGAGTTTAGCCCAGTTAGTGTGAGACAGAATGTGATTTGTAGCTTTTAACCCTGCTAGTCCTGGATGCAAAGAGGTAGCAATTGAAATAAGCACATAATAGGAAACCTCTCATGTTTCTCACCTGTGCTTCCAGCTAGTAATGAAGGATGCTTGCAGAATACTTGTGTCCCTCAGCCCTCACACCCACTCCACACCAGCAGGGTATGCTCCTGTTTCCCTGCTTCATTGACCTCTGACTCAGCCAGCACCCTTCCACTCATCCTCCTGGTGTTTCTCTCTTTCTGTTTTTAGGGCGTGTGAGTTTTGCAATTTTTGTGCCATTGGAGATGGCTTCAGCATAGGCAGGAGTAATTTTTCTGTGCCCACTACCCAAACTCCTATTTCTTTCTAGGTACATTTCTAATGAGCCCTCTTCCCTCAGTTCCTGAATAAATACTTTAACTCCTGTGCTTTTATTCCAAGCTGGTCACCAATGCTGCAGTGTCCTCACCAGCTGGCGTGTGGCTGTTCCACTGCCATTCCCACTGAGCCCAGCGCTGCCTGTGCATGTCAGGAGCATTCAGCCAGGAATCTTGCAGAAATGTGGCAGGATTGCTTTGCATCAGGTCTTGGGGGTAGCCAAATGCAGATGAAAGAGCAGAGAATGTGAGTAGAGAATGTCCTTGTAATGAATTAATTGTATCATATCACATCATATCATGTCATATCATATCATAGAATGGCTTGGATGACCAGGTTAAAAAGGGAGAGAAGGAATTTCCCTATCCTATCCTAAAAATTATGCTTATTTATTACCAAATGAAATTATTGTAATCTTTGCTGTTCCTGGTTATTCCAACCTGCTAAATATTTGGAACATTGCAAAGATTCATGTCAGGAAAGGCAGCGTGTTTGTGAGTCTGTGCAGTAACTGAAAGTCTCAATATATTGAATACATTTTTGGGCAATCCCAGGACTCTCTGAGAGCAAGAGGGAAGCAGATAAAACATATGGGGCACGAAGATGGGCTTGTTGAGAGCAGAGAGCTTTTAAAGCCCCAGCTGCTTTTCTTTCAGCCTCATCTTAATTGAACTGCTCAGATAATAGCAAACCTGCATGAAGTAAATGCTGGTTATCCCAGCTTTGACCTTCAGTAATCTTGCAGGAGTGTGGTTAGGGAGGCACAACACTTCACTGTTTCCCTGACTATATAAAGGAAGAAATACTCAGATTTGTATACCCAGATGAAGAGGAAAAGCATAATTTACAAGTATAAATAGCACCAAGGTCACAGAGAAACAGCATAAGCAGTGGTCAGTGTGGCGTCTGTTCTCCAGCAGGGATCACTATTTGGTTCTTGCAGATGGGACCACACTTCTGTAATGCTCCCCAGTTAGTGGTGGGATTTTGTTTGAGCATTATATCCCAAAGTTAGGGATATCTTGCTGGTTTACCCTAGGAAGCTTTGAAATCTGATCACCTCTAAGTTACCTGACAATGGTCTGCATGTTATTAATAATCCCACATTGACCAAACTCTTATAAAAATTCAGCCTTATTACTTAGCTCTTTGACTTTCTCTGTAGCATATTCTACAGATTCATTGCATCCAGTGCAGAGAAGCCTTTTTTTTTAAATTTTTCTTTTTCTACATGTAATGCCATTTAATTTCATCAAGTTTTGCTTTTCTCTGTCCATTCATGCAATCTGACCAGAGATGGGATGAGCAACTTCTCCTCTATGTCTCCTGTCTTCTGTAACAGGCTCATCACTATTTTTTTGCTTTGGTGGTTTTCCATCTCATTCCAAGTCCCAGCTGAAAACTCTTCCCTTCTCCCTTACTTCTGTCTTCCTGCTCTTATTCATCTCAAAAGCTACATTACTGGTTTCTGTAAAGTGGTTGAGAGATTGACTTTGCATGATGGACAGAATTTAAAGACTTTAACCTTTGCTTACTAAGATATGTGCCTGTAGTGCAGAGAATGGGGTTAATAGAATCCTCAGGATCAAGGCCATCTGCAGACCAAGTAGACTTTCTCCTTGGATACACAGAGGAAAGAGTAAAGGTTTCATTTACAGCATTCCCGATTGTAAATGCTAACATCAACTCCAACTGTCATGGATTTCATGGGCTACAGGGATATTGCACCAGAGTATGCCATCCCAGCATGGACCTGGGAGCCAGCTGGCCCTGTAGAATTAGCAGATCAGGAAGATAAATGACCAGTGATGAGCTGTAGGAGGCCACAGACAGCACAGACAGGTTGTAGGATGGAAATGGTCTTTCATGTCAGAGCCTGACGCAGGTCAGGTTAGATGGAAGGAGAGGCTGGTGGTAGTATTCAGAATGGACTAAGGCACATCAAAGTTTCTTCAGAGGGAGAGGCAGGACAGAGTTCTGTCTAGGCAGATTTTAAAACTCTGCCTTGCAAGAAGCTTCAGCATGATGGTATTGGGTTGGAAAATGAGGCTGGCAGCCTTACAAAATCCTGGCAAGTATGGAAAGGAAAATACTATGGAAAACTGACCCTAAGGTATGGATGTGCGCTTCCTTTGCCCTTCACAGCTGATCTTGGAGGGGAAGTGCCTGGTTGACTATGCAGTGATGATGCAGAATGGTTACTGCCTTGACAAAATACTGATTCTTTCCATGTCTCACCATGATAAAAACCCTCAGGGATTTTGATTCAGGTTGGATGCAAAGAACAGGAAATGACAGCACACAATGTGACAGGCTGCTCTTTGGCCATAAGACAAGGAAGATAAAATGAATGCTGGACAAGAGGTATTCTTGTAACAACAGCAATATCACTTTAATACCCTTTGTGTTTCAAAGCAAGACTCACAGGAGGACCTGTATCCCAATTTGTCAGCCTGAGCACTGTGAAATGACTTCTAGGTCTTAATCCACCAGCCTTTACCCAATACAGAATAGTTTTCATGCCCTATCAGGAGTCTTAGGCTGTCATCAAAGTTTTCCAGCTGCAGCCATCATCTAGGATAAGCAGGAAGCAATAGATTGACTTTGTCAATAATATTTTGCATATAATAATACTCAGGATATGTTAGATTGAATTTTCAGGTGGTCTTAGGTGGAGCAAAAGCCTATGCCCCTGAGTGAAAAATGAACTAGGAGAAAATTACTCCTTGACATTAGATCAGTGGAAACCCAGGTATGTGGACAACTATATCATCAAAGCCACCTGGAAGTTTTTAATACCTTGAAGAATATCTGTGCATCTACCTCTGCTTCCTCCTCATATTTCAGGGCAAAGAAGGAAAAAAAGCTAAGTCATGGTTTAACTTCAGCAGGTAGCTGAGCACCACACAGCTGCTCACTCACTCCACCTGTCCTCCACAGGGTGGGTGGGGAATTGGAAAAAAATATGTAAACTTTGTGAGTTAGGAGCAGTTTAATAACTGAAATAAAAATCCTCAGTTTTGGGAGATTTCGACAATAATTGAAACAAATAATAAAACATAATAAAAAGCATAACAATAACAAATAGTAATAACAATTATAATAATACCACCAACAATAACAATAACAACAACAATAATAATAATGGAAAGGAGAAGCAGAGAGAGATAAAACCCAGGAGAAAAAAGTGATGACAACATAAATGCTCACCACCCCTTGACTAGTGCCCAGCTCATCCCTTGGCAGAAATTGGTCCCTCCTGGCCAACTTCCCCCAGTTTATGCACTGAGCATGACGTTCAGTGTTGTGGAATATCCCTGTGGCCAGTTTTTGTCAGCTCTCCTGGTTGTTCTCCCTCCCAGCTTCTTGTTCTTCTCACTGGCAGAGCATGGGAAACTTTAAAGTCCTTGAGTTTTAGAGTAAGCCTTCCTAGCAACAACTAAAACATCAGTGTGTTATCAGTATTATCCTCATCCTAAATCCAAAACAGCACTCATAAGCTACGAAGTAGAAAATTAACTCCCTCCCAGCCAAAACCAGTACAACCTTAGAAACAAAAAATTATGTATGAAATGGAAAAAAATCTTTCTGTCCCTGGTAGGTAATCAGTAGAAGCTCCAGAGCATGGAATAAATTTTATGTAAACATATAATGTAGCAACACCTGTGTTTTTAAAACCCACTTGGTGGTTCAAGGACTCATATCACAAGTTTAAATTGAAGTTTCTACCCATCACTACTCTATTTGAAAGCTATTCCAGGATGTCATTCTTCCAATGGTTGGAAACCTTCCCCAATTTCCAGTCTAAATTTAGTCATGATCAATTTATATCCATTTGATCTTGTTCCAGCATTATCCTTTAGGTTAAGTAATTCTCCTCCCTCCCCAATATTTAATCCTTGATATATCTATACAGAGGTATTTTCTCCCATCTCCAGTCTTGTTTCACCAGGTCAAAAAAAACAAGTTCTTTTTTCCCTTTTTGTAAGGTAGATCTTATGTTGTTGAGGAAAGAACTCTTCCTCTTCACCCCTGCTACCTCCAGTTTCTCTGCTTGGAACAGAGGTGGCAGGAACTGTGGTATCAGAAGCGAGGCCGTACCAGTGCTGTAGGTGGTGTTTCCCTGTGTCCACCAACAAAGCCTGGCCTGATGCACCTGAGATTCAGGCTGGCTTTTCACCACTCTGCCTCACTCCCAGCTCCCTGTCATCTGGCACTGGGATAGAAGCATAGCTTTTCAACATTGGCAACATACTATTTCTCTGTGATTTGCTTGGATGTCAAAGAATATACGTGTAAGGAAGATGAAAGTTGCACTTTCTTCCGTGGCAAATTTGTTCTTTTATGCAGAACAGTTCCCAACAGAAACATTCTAAGGAAAATTCTCAGAGTGGAAATTTCCATTCTCCCTTCACATGAATACAACGTGCTCTTAAATTGGAAGCCCAACTCCTAGGAGGACCTAGTGAGCAAACACAAAGAGACAAGGCTATTTTGGACCTTGCTTTGGAGAAATGTGGGGTTTTCTGACTTGTTTTGTTTTAATTAAAGTAACTTTAGAGAAAGATGAAAAACAAAGACTTGTAAGTCTGAAGTGAATGGAAATAAAACAGTCTAATAAGCCCTAATCTCCAAGGGCCTCATCTCAGCTTCAGGAGGCAGCTGAGCTTGCTCTGCACCTCTCTGGATTAGAGCCTAAGAAAAGCAAGTCTAGAATACAACAGC
The DNA here is from genome assembly GCF_001522545.3 of Parus major. Lineage (NCBI taxonomy): Eukaryota > Metazoa > Chordata > Aves > Passeriformes > Paridae > Parus > Parus major. The sequence goes on along the minus strand of NC_031770.1, from coordinate 15,123,865 downwards.
TTAAATTGCTTTAAAACAAGCAAATACATTAGCAAAGTGTGCAATCATTTATTTGGGATAGTGAGAGAAATAACTGTGTAGGGAAGCAGGTTTTCTTCTGTTGCTGTTGTTGTTAGGAGGTTTTTGGTTGTCTTTTGTTATTGTCAATATTATAAAGCAATCAGGAAGGGATGCACTGAAATGGTGCAATTTAACATGTGATTAAAATAGAGTTAGGTTTTGTTTCAACTGGATTTTCTTGTTTATGTGCTTGGATGCCTATTCAGGTATTCAGTAGAGTTAGGCTGAATACTGAGTGTTGTTAAGAAATATCTAAGAAGCTCCCAACACTTCTAATAAACTGTGTGAGCATTCTGCATGGCCAAACTTTGAACTGACCTGCAAAAAAAAAAAAAATTCACACTGGTTGTATTCAAGTTTGATGCATAGATTACATAGAATTGGACCTCTTCTTCATGCTAAATGTTTGGAAAAGAGGGAACAGATCTCATTCTTCAAGAGGCTGGAGGGCAGCTGCCAGTTCGGGGTTGGACACTTTTCTGTTTGAATATATGACTTCTTGAAAAATGCAGATGTTAATAAGTGATTTGTTATCAAAAGACATTTCTGACTGAAGGCTAAAATTGTTTGTTTGCTGTTTCCCCAAGGAGAATGCTTCACTAAAATATTTACACTTACGTTTTGAAATAGAAGGACAAAGAAAACCAACCTAAAACCAACGTGACATTTTATTTGGTTGAAATGATTGATGAGAGGAAATGGAAGTGGGGAATAAGGGAGTATTTCATACTGGAAAACTCTTATCCTTCGTTTACCTGTTTGTTTCAGATCTGAATAAATAAAACCACTTTTTCATGTTATGGTTTGACCAGTGCTCTTTATCCTCAGGGCTGACAGTCACTCTCAGAGGACCTACAGAACAATCTTCTGGGATCATACTTATCTGTGCCTAAAGCTGATATCTGAGGGGTTTTGGGGGAGCCACAACTTCTTTTTTAATAGACCTGGGTGTATTCTTCTTACATCAGTTTTATCACCCTTTGAATTCAGCAAAACCTTTCACATCTTTGCAAAGTACAATACAAATTAGTACTTGCAACAGTATCTCAACTGTATGCCATGTATACACCAGCGATCTCAGCTCATTTTCAAGACAGATAATTAAGATTCAGTAAGAATAAATGACTGACCCATTGTTACTTTAATTATTCATTTGTGAAGTGTAAATGATTAATTGGAAACTCTTGCCTTCCTTTCACCTGGCCAGAATGATTCTATCACAATGTAGAGAATAGACCATAAACAAACCTCTCCATCAGAAATCTGTAATCTTTTGTTGATGGCTTGCTTGGCAGGCTCTGTGGATACTCTGGGATATCTTCCAAGCAGGGCCGAAAGAAATTAATTGTATCCTAACCTGTTTTGAAATATAGGTCAGCCTTTCATGGGTTTGCTGAAGCAAAGGCAACCTTAATCATCTAAGACAGTAAAACCTGGAAATGGTGGAGGTTTTCAGGGTTGCCCATGAAAAAAAAAGGAAAGGGAAAGGGAAAGGGAAAGGGAAAGGGAAAGGGAAAGGGAAAGGGAAAG
>NC_031770.1:14982750-15122223 GCF_001522545.3 Parus major | reverse complement strand
AGGGAAAGGGAAAGGGAAAGGGAAAGGGAAAGGGAAAGGGAAAGGGAAAGGGAAAGGGAAAGGGAAAGGAAGTCCAAAAGCCTGGAACTTCTTTTGATAGCTTCTCCTACTCTTTCAGTTTCTTTCTTCCTATCTGCCTTTCAATTCCCAGAGCATTAAACCAGTTTTTAAAACAGGAAACTGAAACAGAAATGTTAAGTGACTCAATCAGAGAAGAAGTAACATGGAGTTCAGAAACTTTGGACTCCCCTTCCAACACTGGAATCACCAAATAGCTTCCCTCTGGAGTGATTAAGTCATCAGATGGGATGATGAAGCTGACTCCTGTGGGAGGCTGTTGATGTGGTTCTGATGAAATTTGCTCCTCAACCCCTTCTGAGACTCCTGATTCTTCTGGCCCCAGCATGCTGCCTGTGCTCTGCAGGGAAAGCAAGGCCACCCCAATGGGGCACAATATTCCTCTGCTAAGTTTGTACAGAGCTGGTTGGCCTCAGCCCAGAGACGCTGTCCACCAGGGGCTTTCCCACTTAGGCCAGTAACATGCATAAACATGAATGTTTGTCTGCTTGTCTGCTTATTTGCAGAGCATTTTATAGTGAATTTGCTTCTTAGAACACATTCTTCATCATAGCAGGGAAATTATGAGTTAATTTTTTAACCTTTCCCCATTGAGAGATTTAGTAATTTTTTATATCCTTGATGCAAATTTGCAGTGCCAGTGTCAGAAAAGATGATCATCAGCACTTATTTCCTGGATGGCTACAGAAATATCAAGACAAACTGCACTTATTTAAGGGTACATTTCTCAATGCTCTCAGGCTTTCCTGCTGTTTTAACTTCAGCAGCCATTTAACCACTCTCTAAGCTTTCAGTATTTTTCCTAACTTGGTGTAAGCAAATATTGATCGTGACTAAGATAGTAACTGAGTTCATTCATGATAATAGATGGTCCATTGGCTGCACCCATTAAAGCTCCTTTAAAAGCAAGAAACAACTTTAATTGCCTGAAGAGACATGGGATGATATTGCAGCAGATTGAAACCTATTAATAACAGTAAATTCAAGGTTTACCCTATCTTGTTTATGCTTGTTAGTATTAAAGCTTCCCATGGAATAGAAAGATGACTAAAAGGGTCATTTTAGACAGAATAGCAGCCTGATTATGCAGCTTTTATAAAGCACCCTCTTTAATCACTAAGAGTATCATCATACAAAGCTGCAGCATTTTCTTGAAAAGACTCAGTTCTCTATTAAATGGACTTTTTCTCCACTACCTGAAAGATCTGTAAATTTGACATTTGTTTTATGCCCTATCATTTTGTTTGCCATAGGAACAGAGGACCAGAGGGCATCACTGAATTCCTAGGAATTACTGCAGAGGAAGGATGCGCAATTTTCCAACTCCTAGCATCTGTGTCTATTTGAAAATCAGAATCAATTACAGATATGTCTGCATGTCTCAATGAATGATTTTAGAGACTTCTGTAAGCCTTCAAGATATTAACAAAATACTACTTCAGGCAAATAATAGTGCCTGGCAGATGTACCTCAGGACCTCTCAAACTTCAGTAAGCCTTGGTTCTTGTGGTCCACAGGCAGTGAGTTTCATTTTTGTAGACACCCAAGCAGAAGAAACTTAAGCCAAGAAGAAAGGATTTGTAATCGAAGGATGAGGGTAGGATTCCTTTATCATATATTATTCCAGAACCACATGGTCTTCCTTCAGTTCTCAGAATCACCAGTGCTTTAAGCACGAGAGCTGCTGATCTTCCTCAGCTTTGTCTTGGAGATCTGTGACCCTGCTAGCACAGCACCTCCTGTATATATGTCAAAGCACCTGTGAAACAATACCAAATTAGCACAATGGGGCTTCATAGCCATGCTGCACCAAGAGAAACAGTGAAAAAGATCTCTGGCTTCTTCAACCTATTATCTCCCGTGGGAGATAATATATCTCTAATTTATCTAAAACAAACCGCTTCATTAAAATTGGCAGGCATGTGAAGAGGACTCCCAAGGACAGTTTCCATTACACTCTGCAATATACAGAGCTTTGATTTTTTTCTGAATTTACAATGAAATTAAATACTATATTTACTATGAGGTCATTCCATAATTTTGGGGCTTTTTAATAAAAAACCCTCCTGTGTTTGGCAGGGTGTCTAAAGCTGACATCAGCAACATCTGGGAGTGCAGAGCAGCACCTCACAGATGCTGAGCAACAATCTCACTGAAGCTAATGGCAAAGACATTTGTTCATTGCGTACAAAAATTAGGCCCCCAGCCAACATTTTCCCATTTGAAGTTAGGCACTGCAGTCACTACTGAGCACCACAAACATGTTCCAAATGTGCCTGCAACAGCAATACATTTTTCAGAAATGAAAGAAAATCTTCTGCAGTTAAGTGTTACTGCCCTTTTTATCCAATCTAAAAAGTTTGGAGCAAAGGCAAATGGAAATTTGACGGATCTGTCACACAGAAAGAAAATATCGCTACTTATTCTACAAGATTTCTTTACATTACCATGCCTTGCTCCCTGCCAACAGCTGAGGGGGACCCTACAGTCACCCCCTCTTGGGCAGTTACTGAGTTTTGGGGAGAAGGAGTACATTTGAAAATTAATGAGGAAAAGCAACTCCTAAGTGCAGTAGGCTGATCATCATTTTTAGAGCACTTTGCTGATTCTGCTGTCAGACCTAATGCCACCTTATCAGCAGACTGAGAAGTTCACTCCCTAAAGTTTCTTGCATATGCACGTACTGTTCATTATTTCTCTCACAATGCTTGACTCAGCATTAAATTAGCCTCACAGACAGAAGGTAAATAACTGTGAGTATTTTTTGCTTTGAAATGGGAAAAATCTTGCTTCTGTGATAACACAACAAAAATCAAACTAAATGGTCGGTTGTATACACCAGCTAAATTTAAGGTCACTTTTCAGAAAAGGTCTTTTTCACTCCATTTGCAATAAATTAAGATGTGACCTGTGTTCCTAACATAATAATCCAAAGACCTCCAGTGAACTTATTCCATTTCCAGAGAATGAGATATGGGAGCCCTAACATCTATAAGGAATTCAAAAATTGTTTCAAACCCCACTGAGGTGTCAAGCCATGAGCCTAAAAAGTAGAAAGGCTTTATTCAACAGCAATTTTTTGGGGAACATGTCTGTGTACTAAGAAGGTGGTCTGGCTAATGCTCTGAAACAGCAAAAGCATGAATACCTGGGATTTATGTGAAATTCATTCCAGTGTAGCATGGACACAGAGTCAGCTGTTCACATCCCAGACAGGTAGTTCAAAGTCAGTAGAAGCCTTGAAAGCCACAAAGCACAATGACCTGTACAAAATGCAGAAGAATTTCAGGCATATGAAATCTGGACGGGAAGGAGGAAGGCAGCATGTCCTTCTTGAGAGGGGGACTAGCTAAGGGAGAAGGGATATAGCTACACAAGGGAGGTAGGTTCTGTGTTTCAGAGGAAAAGCCGTGACCTCAAGAGGAATCCTGAGCATATCAAACACCTGAGAACCTATGAGAGCAGTAAGGGAAAGGAGACAGAGAAATGTGCACAGTATTTTATTATTTCCTTGTGCTGAAAGTAAAAGGAGATAGTGCTTCTAAATCTTTCCATAAGCATATCTGTATGTTTTAGCCATATGTTCAACTAAAACCCTAAAGAAATGTATTATAAATCCAGAGCACCTACCAGGAAAATCCTCTAAGCTACAAAGTGATATAGTAGCAGATCTGGTAACTCAGGGAAGCTGAGGGACAGGCAGCTCTTCCTCTGCAGGGTCCAGAGACAGGGATCCTGTGTCCAAAGCTTCATTTGTTCTGCAGTCTGTTCAGATAAATGTCTTTGGGAGAAGGCAGGACCCAGCTGGGAGCTGCCTTGTGAGTTCTTGGCAGTGCAAAAGCAAAGCCCCACCAAGAGCTTTCCAGTGAAGCTCTGTTCCCGTGAACTGCAGTTTGTGTTAGTCAGTACAGGACCAGAGTCCACACAGGGATGTTACATGATACTGGGACATTTTCCATTTCACAATATAACTTTTGAATTAATGTGATCAGCTGAGTCCTCTTGGAGAAACTCCTTCCCAGATACAGAATTCCACTGCAAGGTCCTTTGGTATCTGTGAAACAGGAATGTTTTAGATAGCTTGACTGCTTTTAAAATTTCAACCACCACTTCAAATGCCATAAAATTGGCCTTTTCCCTCTTGTGAGCACAATTCACTTGAGGGCACTGAAGCAAGGCAAGATTGTATTTGTGCCTGTGTATTGCTCATTCAGGTGATCAGGAAAAAAATCACACTCCATTGGTGATGTGTTGGATCCTATAAGGTATGAAAATCACAACACACTCTGCACAAACGTGTGTTTGCCAGCCTTGTTCTTACACATGAGCTTCATGAGCTGTCTTGTGCACATCAGTATCCAAAGGCTTGCAAACTGGTGCAGATTTTGGAGTAGATCCCTTCATTTATGCAAGATGGGGCAAACAGAATTACAGGACAGGTAATGCTCTCAAATGTCCCCATGCTGTTCTACATAGTGCTAAATAAAAGATGAAATAAGATATCTATATTTCACTGAGAATGGCATTTCCCCCATTATAAACACAGTAATTTATCTTACTCCATTTTTGTCCCCAAATATGCTTTATCGGATGGGGTTTCCCATTTTATAACCTGACACTCAGCATTGATTTGTTTGTTTTTCTTAATGGGCAAAACAGTTGTACTGATGCACCCTGGTGCTGGGTGATACTAACAATCAGTGGTTCATGGCTGACACTTGAAAGCAGGAGCTTTAAGTGATGGATTAAGCTTGTCATTCAGAAGCTCCATTCTGCTTTTATCTGTGGCATGCTCTGTCCTTGATAAAGATTCTCACCAAATAAGAAAAAATACTCAGGGTACTCAATAACAAAAGAGGGAAGATGAATCTGGATGAAAGTGAGAAAATATTTCATACAAGTGGTGACTCATCTATTTTTATTTTCCATGCATAATTCCAGGGATTTGTAGATAGCAGTGGCTAGGGAATAACCTATGAAAAAGAAGCAGCTTGGCTGGAATTGAGAACCAAATTTGCAATCAGGCACTTAATTAGAACACAAACACTGTCAAATAGTAACATTATCACCTATAATTGGTCCAACAGAAAGAAACACTAATTGTGACATTAGAGGATAGAAGCTTTCAGGCAGGATCTCTGTTAAAATGCAAACACTAATTGACATGAGGAGGAAGACAAAAATCCAAGGTAATAAAAGAGGCTATTATGCTTTATCTTAGCAAATGGAAGGCTACTTTAGAAACACTCAATAGCTAAAGAAAGGGCAGGTGGCTTAAGCAAAGCAGTAAATGAAATAATGAGCATTGTTGATTCACTGCCTTTGTCTCAGGGAGCCAGAGTGATTACAAAGTGATGAGCAAGAGCCACAATCTACTTTCTGCCTCATTAGTGTAAATCCAAAGTAGCTTCATTGAAGTCAGTACGGTGGATATTTACAGGCTTCCAAGTCTGGCCCCTCAGTTACAAGCTCTGGACTGTGATCAGCAAGGCAGTGAGTAAGGAATTCAGCCCATGCCTTTCATGGATTGGATGCTAATTGATCAGCACTTGTTCAGCCTAACTCTAGAGAGGGAAGATCTACCAAGGTACAGGCTGGGCTGGCAGCTGGATCCTGGTGGCCTGAGGTGTCTGTCAGGCAGTTTAGCTCAGCAGGCTTACAGCACTACATGGAGGTGCTATGGCTGCTTCTCCTTAAAGTTCACTCTCTTCCTACACAGCCCCCCAAAAAATGTACATCACCAACCCCATTGCCAGCTCCCTCTGTATTCTTCCTTCCAAGCTGACATGTCTAGACACTGAAAATTTTATCTAGAAATAGTCCTCATCCTCAGCTGTCTCTTTGAAATCATTTTGTACAGACATTTTGCCTTGAGGCCTTGCCACAGCACCTTGGATGTAACATCACACCCAGAGTACAGATGACTTGTAGTGGGAATTCAGTGGGAGAGGGAAAACATAAATGGCATCTCCCTCTACACCACCAGGACTGCTGATACTCGGTAGTCCCTATTTCTTTTCAAAATCTAGCTGAGAAACATTGCTCCTACACATGATCTCCTTGTAGATACCTCAGCTTTGTTCCTCAACAGTATTTTTCTCTTGCTTTGGTGACACTCTAATATGCCTGTCCAAATCAAGATCTCCACATCTGGCTGTGGTGAAGCCTTCCCAAAGCAGTGTTGCCTAAGGAGTTGACTGTTTATACTCTCAGCTAAGTACAAGCAGAAGTGCTAGAGCAAAGCAATTTCTGATGCTTGCTCAGTCGATTATAAACCCATCTTACACACAGAGTTCCATTTCCGAGAGTCTTCTGACTGATTTTGAGGCTGCGTGGTATTGTTCAGGTCTACTACCCCAGTAATATTTCTGGTGAAGGTTTCCTAGAATGAGGATATGTGAAATTTACTGTCTTTTCCAACATTTAAACAGTAGAAATTAGATCCCAAACAGGTAATACATTTTTCCTGCTATGAATATCTTAATGCTTGAGGTTTGTGAGTATTTTATCAGCAGAACCTTCCATGGGTGTCACACCCTCACCTCTCGCACCCCACTGTGCTTCCACGGAAGTCCCCTGTCTGACTTGTTCTCTTTCACTTTTTTTTGCTAATGCTGAAATGCGGACCTACCAATGTGACTTTTCCCCTCCACAGTAAAGGTTAGCACTGTATTTAATCCCCCCCACATCCTTTGAGACTACCTTGGTTTTCCTCCACTTTTCAAAATTAATTGCCAGCGACAGAGTCAATTCATTAGCTAAATTAAAAACCTCGGAAGCATATTGTCCAGATCTGCTGATCCCAACCTATCACAGAGTTGAACAAAGTATTTCCTTACCTGGCCTTCATTAGCAGCTGTATTGGCCAGGCTTCTATTCCTTTCTGATTGTCCAAACCACTCTCCCTGTTAAAGACCAATTAAAAAAAGGAGATAAAAAAGCAGGCCAACAACTCAACCATTGGAGATCCCTCATTGATTTCTTTGCCACTCTTCATGCATTATAGGGCCCATTTTCACTTTTTCCTCTTTCAAAGTATTAACAGCTGCTCCTGTGCCATTTGAAGTCCATCAATAAAGACCGTTTCAGTTTTCAGCTCTAACTTTCTTGTGGTTTGTGAGAATAAAACAAAGTAACACAGTAGGAAAAGTACACATCTACATGCTTTGATACACTACTTAATTTCCTTGGGAGTGGGAAATAACAGTTTGTTAGCTGCCACTAGTCTCAGTACCCTACTTATTTTATTTTTGCTCATCAAGCACATGCAGATTATTTCATTGAGTGCCATGACTGCCTTAGGCATGCAAGGCTGCATCACCACCCAAATGCAGGCAAAGATCACCCTCCCACTGTCTTGTCTCCAGGCACTTCAGGACTTTTTCCATATTGTTCCCAAGGGAACATCCCCTCTACAGGTGGCAGAACCCTTTGGGTCTGTACAGCACCTGCATGCTAACATTGACCAGAAACAAATTCCCATGTGCTGAAGTCAGGCACATCATAATACCTTCTCCTGATCAAAAGCTTTTTTTGGGGGGCAAATATAGTAGAGAAGGAAGAGCCTGAGAAGATTAGAGCGGCTGATTCCATTCCAGGCAATATCACCCAGAAATATGAAAGGGGAGTGTGGAAGAAGGCTGCAGTATACCACCATACATTTTTTATCTAATTCTCAGAAAAGATCAGAGAGCAAAGGCTCCAGTCATGCCAGCCTGACTTATCACTGGGGCCAGCTCTAACTTCCTAGTTAAGGGAGAGGTCAATGAGGTGCCCGTATAATTTCCAAAATAGAGTAAATTTGAGAAGACATGGTCTATCTCAGCAAGATGGTGAGCATAAAGGAATCAATTAAATTGTTCTGCAACATTATCTGTAACAAATTATTCTGTACATTAGTTGAAAATCTGAACTGTGCCCAGGGTCTACCCAGTTACACTCAATAGGAGACTTACTAATCACTGAAATGAGCCTAAGCATTAGGCTCAAATTGACTGAATCCCAGAGGAAAATACTGAGAACTGAAACCTGTAGAAGTCCCACAGCAGCAGCTTCATTTGATGAAAATCTAATTGATCTGTGCAAGCAGGAAAAAAAGCCCATAAGAGACTGATTGTTGAGATTTTTAGAACATTTCCTGTAGCCAGCATACAATAATCTGCAATAATAGACATTTTCAGCAGTGCATGAGACTGTCAGAGTATGAGAGTCCAAAAGAACATGGTGAAGAGGGCAGATTTGAGGATGTAGTTCCCAGTCCAGGGTTGTGCACGTTTATAAGGCTATCCACTAGAGCAGAAGAAGAGGTGGAATGAAAAGACAGGAACACAGGATTAATTCAGTCCACTTAGCATTTATTTCCAGTAAGCAATCTGAGCTCAAAGGAATAGAAGCATACAGATCGATTTGAAATCCTTCTGAACTGGATTGTATGTTACAGCACTTGTATGCACTTCATTTTGTTTCCAGTTGTGGACTAGTGAAGTAGCAGGCATAATACAACATTCTGACTGTGTTGTGGCAGGAAAGCTGGGATTAGAAGAGAGGGTCCTGTGGAGGTGGGGCAATGCTGAACTGAGCCAATTTCCTGCTCTGCCTGAAGACTTATGCTCAGCCCTCATCCTGGACTCCTTCCCTGGAGGAAGGTTCCAAGAGCTGGCTGTGCCTGTGTGAACAAAAGGGTGAGAAAAATCTGGTTTAGTTAAGAGACCTGCACTACGTTAACCATGAAAGGAAGTGGGTCAGAGCCCCTCACTCTCTTTTTCCCCCTCTCTTTCTTTCACTCTCACTGTTTGTTCCAGCTCTGGACCATCTACATGTACTGATGATATTCTCTGTTTTATTCTCTCCACCTTAATTTCTCTTCTCCCTTGCTTTGCTTGGGCAAAGCACAGCTGTCATTTTCTATTCCATACTCCATACTGTTTGTTGTGGAAGTGGGGAGCTTGTAGAAGTGTGTTGTGACTTGTGAGCCAGCACCTTTGAGAAGTTTCTTTTGAGAACTTGAAAGTTTATTGAAGTGTACAGTACAAAATTAAAGGCTTGTTAGCCACCACATGTGGAAGTCTATTGTACAAATTTAAGTGCTTGTTAGACAACACCTTTTGAGTCTCAATAGTGGGCTGCTGCTGCTGCAGCAGTTGAATGACTACACAGTAAAGAACAAGAGTTCCCTGACCCATGGCCTGGTGTCTTTGTTCAGCCTGGTGAGAATTTTATAACAAACATCATGGCCCTCCTTGCACCCTCTTCTTTAATTAAACAACAACAACAATACCAACAACAACAACAAAACCCACCAAAACAAACAAACAAACAAACAAACAAACAAACTGGTACATCTGGTTCCCTGAGATATGTGATAAGTTTTCTTCCCTGTAAAACCCTCGCTGGTGCTTCTTCCCCAGGAAAAGTCTTTTTCAGGAGAAACCCTCTTTCTCTAGGAGAACAGTTTTTAAGAGAAATGGATGCACATGGCACAGTCTATTCTAGGATAGGCACAGTTGCTGAAAGCTTTCCATGTCTGGGGTCAGTGATTTCCAGGACCAGCTCCTCTGTTCTCGTGCACTGAGGCTCCTGACAGCTGTGTTTCATGGAGGTAATTCAGGTTGAATCCTGTGTGCCCTGACAAGCCCCACAGGCCCAGCAGCACAGACAGTCACGGTGGGCTGGTTTGAGCAGCCCTGGGCTGGGGATAAATGCTGTGTCTGCATTACTGCTTTTTTCTCCCTTCAAGGGCCTGGTCAGGAGCACAAGCTGTTTTCCCTGGACATGACCACGGTGGCTGAAGACAAATTCTCCTTGGTGCACACTGGCCAGGTTGTGGGAATGTCTCTGTCAGGCCTGCTGTGCCAACTTTCCACCACCAAGATGCTGGAATTAAGGCAAAGAAGGCAAGAGAAAGAGCAGCTTTCAATTTTGAATGAGTGCTTTAATTGCTGATTCTGAGCAATGTCATGAATAAAGGAGAAGTGATAGTTAGAAACCTGCTCTTTTTACAAAAAATGCAGGAACTCAAAGACCTTTGCAAGTGTCTCCTTTGGTTCTTTTACACTCCAGCTGTTACTACACTGATGTGGCACTAAAGCAACCACTCAACTTCAGCTCACTGGTAAATACAAAGGATGGAGGAAGACAAATGTTCTCCTTTGAAAGAAATCCCTTTTTGGACTCCTTTAGCTACCAGTGGATGAACTGTCCTGGGCAGCTTGTTCTGGGTGAGCCTGTTCAAGGAGGGGAGTTGGACTACAGGACCTCCACAGATCCCAAAAGTCCATCTGTGGACATCGCTGTGCTGAGTGATGTGACAGAACAGGCAGGGAGCTGGCAGCTGGAGCTGTGATTTTGGCTCAGAGACTCTTGAAAGCTGGTGTGTCACTGGGACAGCCTGTCCCAGCCCTTGTCCTGCCTTCCTCCAAGCCCTGGGCAGTAGTGGAGGTTCTCTGTCCCCCAGAACTTTACCCAGTGGCTACCACTCAATGGGCATCCTTGCTCATCCAGGTGATGTCCTCCCTTGGGGTCCCACACCTGCATGGTGACACTCACAGGACAAATGAGGACAGCTCAGCCAGAGCACAAGCTTGCCTTTCCTTCCAAAACTCACCTGGTAAGCAGCAAAGTTGTCCTTCATTGCCAGACAGGGCCATCGGAGGCCCTTGCTTGGGATCAGCCTCACAGAGCAGTCCTGCAACAGAAAGGGCAGTGGGGAGCTGCCACCCAGCCCCAGCAGCCTGAGCATAGCAGAGCTCAGAATCTCTGCCCTCCTGGGCTCTCTGCCTTGCACAACAGCATTTCACCCAGTGCCACTGGCAAGGACATGCTGGTGTTCCTGGTGGCTCTCCAATCCCTCTGCTTGCTGAGAGGCACCACAGACCCTTCCTCCCTCCCACACAAGTTCACTCCATAGGGCAGCCATTCCTACCTTTGCCAGGTCCTCAACCTCAGTCTCTCCAGACTTTTGGCACTCAATGGGTAAAAGACAAGGAGAGGAAAAAGGGGAGCAGTGATGCTTCTGCTGGTCAGCTGGGGGAGCAGAGCTCAGGGACAGAGCCCAGAGCAGAGGCACTGCATGGCAGCAGCTCACCTCCTTCTCCAGGGGTTAGATGCTTGGCAGATAGGTCACTTGGGCACTCCTGTGCAGTGCAAAGGGGCAGGGAGAGAGCTGGATCAGCCCCCAGTTGCCTCTTCTCTCTTCTTAGGCAGCTCTGCCCAACACTGCCCCCAAACAGGGCCACCTTTGCCTATCTGGGGAGCCATGTCCCCCTGCCCAGCTGCTCCTGGAACATCTCCCAGCCTACCCCTGTGTGTTCCTACCCACAGCTCCTTCAGTGCCTGGGAGCTGCAGAAAGAGAGAACCAGCGCCAGGCCCTGCTGCTCCCCCAGCCCAAGGGCAGATGTGCCTGCATAGCCCTGCCCCGTGGGAAAGGACACAGGGGCAGGACAAAGGTGGTGGGGACAGGACAGAGGTGCTGCCTGAGCCATGGCTTCCTCTGAGCTGCCATAACAGCAGCTTTTACCCTTACCTGCTGGGGACCAAAAGGTGACCAGGGGATGTAGGGCATGGAAATGCCCCATCAACTCCCTTCCAGGGGAGGCAGAGATCATTCCCAGGGTGGTGTGTGCATGGCTGGGAACCTCTCCTGCCCTACCATGGGGTATAGCATCACAACTAACCCAGAAGCAGCACTGCAGTGGAGCTGGTGGGCCAGATGAGGATGATGGAGGTCCCATTCTCATCACTGCCTTCCAACTGCTCCTCCTCTTCCTTGTCTTTGTCTGCCACTGCCTCCTTCCTGCTGCTCAGCATCCACAGCTGGCCCAGGGCCAAGCAGAGCTGTGGGTGCAGGGAGGTGCTGGGCTGCAGAGAGGAGAGGCAAGCAGTGAGCTGCAGGTGGCCTCCCTGGCATTGCCCTGGGGACAACCCTGGTGTCAGTGTTGGGATGGACACTGGTTCATCCAGCACTAAGGTACTGGGACTTGTGCCAGGGCATCTCTGCCCTGTCCCAGAGACACGGATGGCACCCTACTGGTCGGTCATGACAAGACTGAGACCCAAAGCCATTAAAACTGAAAAGTGAAGGATTAGGTTTCACATGTTGAGCAAGTTAATCTAGTGCACTCTGCAATAAGAAGAGCTGGGGGAAAGCAAGGGTATGTCCAAAGCATTTGCAGCCAGAGAAATGCCAGCCTCATGGGTGGGCTTTGAATTAGTTCATCTTGTATGAGGCTAAACACAGCACAGAAGTGGCTTTTTTTGTATTAACTCCATTATTTAACTAATCCTTCAGCAATTGCCCTGAAGTTCCTTCCTCAACACTTCTGTAGAGAAAAGATCATGGTTCCCTTTTCTAGCATCGCGCCTGCAATTACACTCTGTGGCATTACAATTATGGAGGCATTACACTGTGGTTCTGCTCCACAATATCTGTATATTAACATTAATTTGATATAAGCACAAGAATAACTGCACGACAGAATAATTGCACTCTAATGATTATATAGTTAAAGTACCTGGATTATAAAAATATACATGCATTAAGTATCAAACTAAAGAGATAATAATAAGCCATTAATTCATATAGGCAACTTCCAGAAATATGAATGAGTTATGATTAGCTATCCTAAGGCACAGCACTAATGTAATTACAGTAATTATATTGTATTTATGAAGGGTAAAAAAGGGGAAATTGTTGCATGAACCTTTCTTAAGGCTGTTGTGTTCATGCAGAAATGGAAGAATTTTGATCAGTTTTTTAGAATGACTTATACTCTTAAGATTTCTCCCCCTCTGCTTCTCGCTTCTCATCTTTTTTTTTTTTTTCCTTTCTCTACCGGGGAAGACATGCAGGGTTGTTTTATGGACGTCAATCTTTAAGGAGGTAAGGAAGGAAGCCAGGAAGGAAAGGGAAGAAAGGAAAGGAAAAGAGGAAAAGGAAGGATGGGGAGGAAGGACAGAGGAAAGGAAAGGGAAAGAAAGGGTAAGGGAAGGGAAAGAAAGAGAAGGAGAAGGAAAGGGAAGCAAGGAAGAAAAGCGGGCATGTCAGTCTATCATTGCCTGCACAGAGAGAAGAGGCGGGGAACGGGACCCCAGAGCCCCTCACCACACGGGGGTGGCAGCCGGGCTCGGCGCCCGCTGCCCGCCCCCAGCCCCTCCGGGCCATGTGGAGGTGCGGCTCCAGCCGTGCTCTTGCCAGAGCGACGGGTCTCTCCCTGCAGGCAGCAAGCGCCCGCAGACCGCCCCCGTTCCCGTTCCCATTCCCGTTCCCGTTCCCGTTCCCGCGCGGTGCCAGCCCGGTCCCGGGGGGCCGCGCACCCCGGCCCGGCTCCCGCGGCCGCCGGGCCATTTTTTCCTCAATGAACGCTCCGCCCGCCCCGCCCCCGGTCATTTGCATAATGAGGGCTACCGGAGACGCCATTGGCTGCTGGGGGGTGCGCTGGGGCGTGACGTCAGCGCTCGCAGGGTAATGCCTGCGTTGTGGCGGGTAGTTGGAGCCGGCAAAGCCCGCGCAGCGGCGGCCCCGGGCGGAGCGGCCGGCGGCGGCCCCGAGCTCCCTGCGCGCAGCACCGCGCCGGCATCGCGCTCCCCGCCGGAGCGCAGGACGGGGCGCTGCCGGCCCCCCGCGGGGTGATGGCTGGGGGCAGGCTGCCCGCCCGCCTTCTGGCCGTCGCTTGCCTCGCCTTGAGCTTGGCCCCGGGAGCGGCGGGACCGCGGGACACCCCCGGCCTCTCGCGGCTTCAAAGGAGGAGCCTGGCGATGGACTTCGTCGTGCCCTCGCTGTTTCGCACCTTGCGCCTGGACTGCGCGCCCCTGCTCCGCGCCGCCCGCGGGGCGCTGCCGCGGGCCGAGCCGCCCGGCGCCCCCGCCGCGCCCTCCGCGGCCGGGCGGCGGCTGCGGCGCGCCAAGCAGCTGGTGCTGGAGGTGGGCGAGGGAACCGTGCGGGACGGCTGCGCCGGCGAGCCGCCGCCGGGCTCCGGCGGGGCGCACCTGGAGTTCAACCTCACCGAGCTCTTCGCCTGGTGGCTCCGCGCCGGCGACGGGCGGCTGCGGGTGCGGCTGATGCCCGAGCGCCGCGGCGCCCTCCCGGGCAGCGAGCGAGGGCTGTCGGCGGCCATCCGCGCCGCCCGCCCCCGCCTCCTCTTCCACGTCTCCGCGGCAGGTGAGCCGTGCGTTGCATGCCGCGCACCGCGCCGGGCAGCGCCCCTCGCCCGCTCCGCGCAGATCCCGCCGTGTCCCGCGGGGCGGTGCGCTCTCCCCGCCGGGACGCGCGTCCAGCGCCCCGCTCCGTCCCGGGCACTGGGACGCGGGACCGGATGCGGGAAGCGCAGCTCCCCCGAGCAGTCGCGCCTTCCCCTCCCGACTTGTCCCTGAGGGCTGCGCTTTACCGGTGCGAGATGTATCGAGGGGCTTTGGTGGGGCCAGGAGGACTATTTTGCAAGTGATGAGGGATTTTGACGAAACGCCAAGAGTTCCTATGTGCTAGAAAGCCGTAAGCAAGACCTAGAAGGTTAAAGTGTCATTAGTCGAAGGACAGCAAGATAGGTTTTTTGAAACTTAAAAAAATGTCATCCTAAAAAGGGATGATTCCTCAAAGTGCTGCAAGTATTTTCAAGGTTATGTGCAAGCAGACCAGGGAACAGCAGAAACATCTCCAAAGCTGGGTCTGGCTCTCGATTTTGTACATTAATGCTGCTATCTCTATTACTGGCTATTAATATTGTTACTCTTCTTTAAACATAAAAGATAAGGGCTGATTGGCATTTTAAAACCCCAAAGGATCCTTAGTGAACTGCACTGTATCAGATACAGTACAAGAAGTTGTACATCTGAGGAGGCTCATGCAGCACTGGTATTTGTGTGAAGAGAGAACCTTAGAATTAGAATTTTGATTCTGGTGGGCAGTGATTGGCAGTCACTGTTTGGGGCATCTCCTTTATCTCAAATCAGGCCTCTGTTTTGGGCCAGTGAACAAGAGAAATTTCCATTCTGTGTGTGCATTGTATCTTTAACAGAAGCTGTGATTCAGCCTTTCCTACTAGAAGAATATAATGCCTAGAGGGTTGCAGGTCCAAATAGTTTGTCACAGTGAGTTGAGTCAGGTACCTTTTATGAAGCTTCGTAGAAGTCAATGGTGTGTCCCTGAGTAGCCACCTACTTAATGGTCCACAGAATACACTTAAATCACAAGAAGAGAGAGAGTCACTGCTAGGCTTTGAATACAAAGTTGGAGCAACTGATTTCTAATGCTCATCTGAAAAGATGGGATAGTCATCTGAAGAACTACAAATGGAACCCATCTCCTTCCTTGCTGCCTGAAAAGATAACCAGAGCCGACTGTCAGGGTAGGCTGTGTGTAAGTCATGCAGCTGTGGCTGAAGTGAGGTTCCCAGGTTAGCTCATCCTGTGTTGGATCTGGCAAGGATAATGCAGAGGTGCTGTCCACCGCAAGGTGGCTAGGTGAGGCCAACACACCCCCACCTTCCAGCAGGTTTTGCCTTGTTACATTACCGTAAAGAAGGACTAATTAAAAATTAAAGACACCAAAACCTACTGTCTCCTTTTCTTTCTGTTCAGGGAATTGGTTGTGATTAGCACTTGTTTCGATTTACAGATCTCCTCGGGCAGTGAAGCCTTAGTTTTGAATGCCATCTTTACTCATGTACTTACAGCAATGATGGAGCTGGAGGACATGAATCTGTCTTCTTACAGGATGAAGGTGTGTTTTGAACCTGAGGGAAGGGTATACTTAAGAACTAACAGCTTCTCTGATGTGAATACAATGCAGATGGAGCTTCAACCAAAGCTAGTAAAACTCACAGGCTTTATTTTGTCTGTTGTCTCACTGTTCAGGAGAAATGCATGTTTTTCCAGATCAGTAGGAAGCTCTGCCCCTGTAAAATCATGTTGGAGAGAAAGCTCTGCTGTTCTTACTGCAACAGAGTCATGGAAATTCAGTCACAGAGGGTGCAGGAAAAGGAGGAGCAGAGGGAAGGAATATGGACCTTCTTTACCTATATTGAAATGGTAACTTCTTGCAGCCGTTCATAGTCTCCTGTAAAAATCCTGGTCTCTATCTGAATTGCACCTCTGCTTCCTCAGCAGTGACACCTTAACATAGTTACACTGTTCCTGGCTTTGCCCTGCTTTTGTAACGTGGGTTTGTTTAACAACATCAGGAAATCCGTTCCTCCTGCTTTGCTAAGGTGCTGCCTATGTGAACACCGTGTGTCACTGCCAGCCTTAAATTTGTGCTGTGCAGCCCTGCCGACAGCAGGATGTGCTGACACAGTGATAACAGCACGAGCAGCGTCCACCAGCCTGTCAGATTCCAGCAGTTATTGACACCATTGCAGCTAATGTGCACGGGGCTTAACTAAAGCCCTTCCTAAGGCAACTGAGCCTTTCCTTCATTGCTTAAGCTAATTGGAAATGGATTTCAAGCAACAGAATCCTCCCATCAACAATGGAAAGCTGCTTCACTTATGTTGGCATGCTGGGCTTTTTTTTTCCCCTCTTGTCTGCTGGAGATGTCCAGTGTTGCAGTACTTCCCAGAAAAATGTATAATTGCCTTGCTAAATTGTTTTCACCACATTATCCTCCACGTGAATGGAGAATGAATTATATTTTAGGATGAGAAAAAAATGGCCAAGGGTATGAATTCCCACTGACCTTAGAGGTGACAACAGAGTCTTGAAAATAATGCCTTATTCTCTTTAAGTTATAGTTTCATTTGCTGGCTCAAAGATAAATTTAACTGGAGTGAATATTTTCCTTTTTTAGCAGCATGTTTGTACAAAGCGTAAAGCACTTTGTCTCAGTATGTTACTGAACAATTAGTAACGGATGTACTGTTGTTCAGCAGACAAGCCATAAAGTTCACAGGAATTTCTACAGGGCTCTTCTGCAAATATTCTTGATGCCAGATTTCTCTCACTATTTCTCTTTTCAATGTTCATCATTGTGGGAACAGAGCATCCTGCAAGAGGAAGCTTCCATTTAGAGAAACTGTGGTCCTCAGCCCTTCTACCATTTCTGTGTCAGCTTGGCCTTTTCAAGATTGGGTACAAGGGAGTTTTCCTCTCTTTGAAGTGCATTCAGACTGAATACTGTCTTTTTAGCCTTCTCCCAGTGCTTCTCTGGGACAAAAAAAAAAATCAAATTAATTTGAATTTTTTCTGTATGAAAGAGGCACAATAAGAAATACAGAGGAAGGAAGAAAGAAGCTTGGGCAGGAGTGCAGTGCTGCAGATCTGTATTTAAGGTGAACCTCTCAACTACCTGGTTGCTGTTGACTTTGCTCTCATTTTCTATGGTTTTGACTGGAAACTCTGCCTCCAGGGAAACCTTTCCCAAAAGAATTTAATGAAAACCAGTACATTGCCATGGGGAACTGAACAGACAGTGTGAACATTAATGTCAGGAGATTTTCAGAAGACCGACTTCAGTTCTGCTCTTACAGGATTCACTGTGTGGTGTTGAACCACAGTGGGTCTCTGTAGCAGTGTACTCTGGACACATTACTGAGCTTTCTTGGGGGAAATAATCCAAGAGCCCTTCCATCCTAAACCTGCACTGGTATGTGGGTTTTCTTCATGCTAACCTCACAGGTAACCAGTTCTCTCACTATAGGGCACCTGAGCCACAAGTGTTGCTAAATAGGTTTCTTGTGAGTTTACCCAGGAAATTTAATTAGCTGAAATGGCCGTAAAATAACTTCCCATGAAAACTAATTGCTACTTACATATGCAAAGGTGGGAAGCGTATGTTAAGAAGGGGCATACAGGGTTGAAAATGAGTCATTCTTCCCTCTAAAGGTCAGTGTACTTTCATTCATGAAATAGATTTAACATTCCAATTATATTTTTTAAATAGCAATGCATAACTTTTCATCCTCTGGCTAAGCGAAATATTAGTCCTGCACTGTGGCCTTCATCTAAAATTTTATTAACTTGCCACATGTATTCTCCCTGAAACTGTCTGCATTCACTACATACCAATGCTACTATAATGCTGAGGCAATTAGGCTTTACATCTTTAGGGGACTGCTACTATACACCTGAACTCATTTGCAGGAGGAACCCTTTGCCTAAAGATTAGAAAAGAGTTCCAGACTAGATAAAAATGTGGTTTTGAAAGTGGACATTTTGTAAATGAAAATCAGAACTCCAAGCTGAAATCTGACTGTGGTGAAGTCCACAGAATTATTTCTGCTTATTTTAGAGGTACCAGCATTTAAGGTCCCTTAGTTATATTTTTCATTATATTCTGGTTTTGTTTTGCTGCCTTCAAAGGAAAGTGTTTGAAGTTGTGTCATACTGAGCAGAAAACTAGTGAAAGATATTGGTCACTTTGCATTTGCTCTCTGGTTTTCTCTCACCCTCAGCTGTGTGCTACACCTGAGATCTGATCTTACTCTTATAAAGCAGTGGCAGAACTTGGTGGATAAGACTTGGGCATTGCCATCAGGCTGCTGAAAGGCTTTTTCCTCTATTTCAAGTGATTTTGCTCTTTGCTGGGGTTTTGTGCTTTGCCTCATCTCTCAGGCCAGCTTTGCCAGTCTGAAGCTTAAGGACAGCATGAGTTACACTTGAGTTTACTCTAGAAGTGAACTAGTACAAATCAAGGCTTTCCTGTTCTACCCTTGCATTGTCAATGGTACCAGAGGGCTGCATGTGGATTACCAGTTGTGAAATCAGTGAATCATGAGTGTGCTTAGAAGCATCTTTCCCAGACTTTCCTGCCTTATCAGGTGTGTAGCACTTCCCTCTAGACCTCCAGTCATTGATGCTTTCCAGAAATGTGAAATTAGTCAGTGCACAGTGCCTCTTCTTGAGCTGAAAGTGCTTTGTGAAACAGAAACCAACTGTCCAGTGATGGGGTTTGCCTGGCTTTGTCGGCAGTATCATCCTTGATCCTATTGCTGTCCTACCTGTTCTTATCCAAGTCACTTTCCTACTCCATCAGCACTAAGAAAACTTGAAAGAACTCATAGTTTATGACTCTTTAGACTTATCATGCCTTATCCACTGTTTCCATGTTGACCACAAAAATTTGGCTTGCAAAGCTGTGAGGCTTTCACAGTAAAGCCACCGGGATTTGCGAATTTGTTGCTGATTATTTGACAGATAATTTTAGAAATTATGCTCAGTCTTTGAGTGGTTCACAGAAAGTGTGATGTGATCACGTGGTTTTGTTTTCCCAGAGTTATGTGGTGTTGCTGATCCTCACTGGGAGCCAGGATTATGCACAACATGTTTATGATTTCTAGGTCTGTTTTCTGCAAATTCTGTTTACTTTTAGGCTCATTGTTCTTATGAATGTTCTTTTTCATAAGCATGTTCAGTAAAATAGCCATAAACAAACACCAAAAGGGGCACAAGTAACAATTTATTATGTTTGAACAAACATTTATGGCACATTGAAAAAATATGTTTTCTCTAAACTGTCTGTGCTTTTATTTCCACGTTCTTAAAAACAGGGAATAAATACCTATAGTAAAGAAGTGCACAGGGAAACTTAAGTGCTTTATTATACAAAAGCAGAGTCATTCTTCAAAATCAAAGGCGATTTTGCAGTGTCTGAGTGAATTGGATCCTGAAGCAATCAGGTCATTTGGTTCACTGCACATCTCACCCAAACATTACATGATAGGAAGCAAAATATGTGTTTGTGACAATGTGAATTAGCCAAAAGAAGTAGAGGAGTTGAAGGGAGACTGGCAGGATTTAACACTTACAAAGTTCCCAACTAAGTGAGCCTTGTCTTAATAAAGAAGATCCCACCTCTTGAATACATCAGTGCTAACTCCCTTGGAGTGATGATTTGAGAATCCAAGTTGCTTCCCAAACAGCAGCAAGTTCCACACTGTGCCTGGACATTTCCTGTCTAATTCTCACACCAAGGCAACTTCTTGGGCTACTCAGAACTGGAGTACTGAGACTAGGACATCTATGTTTTTGGTGTAAGCAATTTACTTAATAGCAATCACCAGTTCAGGTTGCCTGCTTTTCACATCTCTTTTATCCACTGAGCAACAACATATGTTTCCTGGGAAGCAAACTTCTGAGCTCAACATGGTTGATGAGACTGCAGTGCTGGGCTGAGAAAGGTCCTTTATGAAATGTGCCACATTTGTCCTGCTTCTTTAATTCAGAAAGATTTGGTTGGAGAAAAATGTCATGGAAGCATAAATGCAGATTTGATAAGTCTGACCTTTCTTTTCTTGCGAACAATAAATGTCAGAAAGCTTAAAATGGCAAGCTAGAATGGCTAGAGGTTATTTATATGTTTAAATATTTAGGCAAGAAACAGATTTTGAGACTAAAGTCTAATTTACATGAGTATTTTGATTTATGACTGAGATGGCTGAGTAGCTTCATGGTTGTCACTATCCTGCTTAGGATGGCTGCTCAGAAACTCCCTGTGACAGCATAGGTAGGACTTGGATATCTCTACTTGCAGGAGCTGTGAACTATGTCAGTTGTAGTGAAGGAGAACCAGCTTCCCTTGTAGGGTCTGTGATGTGGTTGGAGTGTTCTAAGTGTATCCAGTAGACAGAGCTGGTGGCTGGCTTCAAACTGACTTCAGACAAGTTTCTAACAACAGGCGTTTCTTTGGCCAAAGACCTTCAGTAGGTAGCTGCAAGAACTGAGTTCTAGTTTGACTTCCAACTTAATTATCTTGCAGGACACAGCTCTGCCATTGACATCTTGTGTGACATGAAATACTTCACTTTGTGGCGGTTGCTTCCTTTGCAAAGCAAGGGTAGTTTTGACTGCTTTTCAACTCTGTTGGTAGATAGTGCTTTTTTTGTGGCTTAATAATGCTTTTATTTTCTAAGTACCTGAATAAAGGCAGTAAGGTGCAGTCTGAACTCTCAGCTTTTTAAGGGAAAAGCTAAAAGAACCAGTATACCATATTGATTTATTCCCATCTCTGCACTGCTAATAGTCAAAGGACTGTTATTTCCTTCATTTCAGTGATAGCAAACTTAGAGTTTTGATTGATGCTACAAGAAAATCAGCTTCTCTTTCATTTTGAAAAATGTTGAGCCCTGCCTTTGGTTGTTAAAACACCACCTGTCCTGAAGCCAAACAGTCAAATTTAGATTTTGATTATTTTGTGAGTTTTTGACCAAGATTATTTGTACCCTCACAAAAAGTGAGAGCGAGATAGGCTGTGGCCAGCTGCCCATGTGCTTTTGGCAGCAGCAGCTGGGCACCATCTCCATTTGCAGTGAGGAACTGCAGGTGTTGGCTGCTGCTGGCTAGTGGGGACTGCTGAGCAAACCAAGCACTGTCTGTCCTGGTTGGGAAGGGAGAATGTTGTGGAGGCAGTGGGAGAAGGTTTATCCTTTATGGCTTTTTGCTTAAGCTATTGGACATTTGCATGGAATGGGGGATTTGAGATTGTTTAAAATTTTAGTGGATTACCTTATTTTTCCTGGATTACAGATGGCACTGAAACTTTCTAAGTAGATGGTTCTAGAAATGTGGGGCATCCCCTTTGCAACTTGTCTCATCACCTTTAGAACTCTTCAGCTCAGTTTTCAAGTCCCAGGACTTTCCACTGGTATTTCAGTGTTTACATCAAGACAGAAGAACTCCTCAAACAAGGGCAAATGCTGAATCCATTTCAGACTGGGATTTCCCTGCAGTAACGCACTGTGAAGAAAGAGGCTCTTTCTGCAAGCTTCTCTCCATTTCCTTACTGACAAGCAACTCTGACTGGTCTTATATCTTACAAAACTCTGTGATGAAAGAAAACCTTGACTCTATCTTCAAGTTACAAGCTGGGTAAAGGGAGAGAAGGTGGCTCTCTAAGGCGAAGAGCAGAGAACACTTGGGTGGTGAGTGCAGGGGGTAAAAGCAGGATCCTGCAGTGCGAGGGTGGGAGTACAGAGGGAGATGTCCATGTGTGGATTCTTGTGTATTTCTTGATGTCAGGAAGAGAAAATTCTAGTCTGTAGACATACTGGAAATGGTGCTTTTCATATATGGTACTCCTTCTAAAAATTTTATGTTATTAAAATTTTCTTTCCAGCTCAGTTTTGAAAGCCGGTGTGGTTCTTCTGAACGCAGTTGCTGTAGTGTTTGTGACATGCAGCTGAATATCTGTGTATGTGGTGATGCTTCAGAGCTCTGCAAGTTGCAGCAGACCTCTAATTGCAACTTTTACATTGGCATTCGCCTGCTGTTTCTACTGGCCCATTGAGTAACAAGTTATCTCGGATGCATCAGTGTCTGGGCTTTTTATAGCCTCTTTCATGTTGGATTCTCAAGCTACTTTAAGCCCTATCACCCTGGTGACAATGCTAAGCATTATTATATCTATTTTACTGAGAGATCATAGAAGCCAGAGATGGAAAAAGCATTATTTGATTATGTTAGACTGCGAGTGCTGATAGAATTTTCTCATATAGAATATACTATACAGGGAAGTCTCTCTCTTTGCTTCAGTCAAAGGGCCAAGAAAGAACAAGAAATTGGAGTTGAGAGGCTCATTAGCTTGCTGGAAATACTGCAGCAGTCACTGGCAAAGCTACCAGAGTCTCTTCTGCTCCACACCATGTTTGTGATACTCCTCTTTAAATAAATCTTTTTTGTCACATTCCACACTTTTTGCAATACTGTTTTTTTCTAAGTTTTGGGCTTATCAGTGATCTGGTGAGCTTCTCCCTATCTTCAGATTTCACCCTGTGGCCTTACCCTTTGTAGGGCAATGTATGTCAGCATTACAGACTGTGATGCAATGGTTATTTCCAAGGGCTGTTTCATTATTGATGCTAATTAAACTTGAAACTAATGAGAAAGGATTACTTTTCAGGGCTGGAGAGGAGGCCAGAATAGTTATTATAGGTTAATTATTCTTCTAAAAGACTCGTTTTAAGTAACAATTCATTTTGTCAACTTTTTTCTTGCATTGTACAAGAGCCTTGTTTGAAGAGCTTTCAAAATATAATTGCTGCACTGACCTCATCTAGCTCTCAATCAGTAATCCCCTTCCATCAGCAAAAGGTTAATAAAATCTTTAAGGAAAAGAATTTGGTGCCTTATCTATGTGTAGACGATTTAGAATAGGTCTCCCTGCAAGTATTTTCTATTACCCTTCTGCATGATTTCTTTGGCATACTTTTTAGATTTGAAAAATGTTGCATTCTATAAAGCTTCCAAATTTAATGGTTGCTTTGCAAAACAGGTGCATTACAGAGGCAGGGAGTGAATCTACTTGGGGCTGGCTGAGAATTGGCACATAAGTCAGAACACACTTCTTTGTTCTCAAAGATCTACAGCCTGTGGTGAACCTTAAAATTCTTTCCTCACTTTACAGGACACTGGGGTGTCCATAACATGATTAGTATTTGCTAAATAACCAGGGGAGGAGATGAGCCTTGTTTTACATGGGAGCCAAGGTCTCCTGGCTGGGAAGAACTGTGGCTTTTGAAGGGGATGACACACGCTGGTCCACTTTGCTCCTTCCCAGCTGTTATGTTGAACCTTTCTTCCTGGCTTTTTGTAGAGATGAGTAATGGCTTCAGATTTTTGCAGTATTCTACTATGAAAAGGGTAAGGTAGAGCTGCGTTAGTGATATTGTGAGTGCTGAAAGTTGAATAAAATCACAGAACTGTGTAAGTTGGAAAAGACTTCTAAGATTACCAAGTCCAGCTGTTAACCCAGGACTGCCAAGTCCACCACTAAACCATGTTCCTAAACACCACATCTACACATTTTTTTGACATTTTCAGGGATGGTGATTCCACCATTCCCTGGGCAGCCAGTTCTAATGCTTGATAATCCTATCAGTGAAAAAAAGTTTTACTAATATCCAATCTAAACCTCCCCTGGCACAATGTAAGGACATTTCCTCTTGATCTGTCAGATGTCACCTTGGAGAAGAGACTGACCCTTTCCTGGCTACACTCTCAGGTGGTTGTAGAGAGTGAGAAGATCACCCCTGAGCTTCCTCTTCTCCAGGCTGAGCCCCCCAGCTCCCCCAGCTGCTCCCCATCAGGCTTGTGCTCCAGACCCTTCCCCAGCTCCACTGCCCTTCTCTGGAGTCTCTCCAGCCCCTCAGTGTTTGCTGTGGTGAGGGGCCCAGAACTGGACACAGCACTCGAGGTGTGGCCTCACCAGTGCCCAGTACAGGGGGACAGTCACTGCCCCAGTCCTGCTGGCCACACTCCTGCTCATACAGGCCACGTGCCATTGGCCTTCCTGGCCACCTGTGAAACAGGTCCTTTTCCTCTGGACAGGTTTCTAGCCTCAGTTCTGCAATGCAGCACTGCAGGGGTTGTTGTGACCTGGCACTTCACCTTGCTGACCCTCATACACTTTGTCTGGGCCCATCAGTCCAGCCTATCCAGATCCTCTGTTTTTGTGGCTAGGAAAGAAAGCAACCTTTATTAGCTGTAAATGTTAGGGCAGCTTATGTGCTCCACTGATTGGTGGCCTGATGCCTTCTGTCAGGGCACCAGCTTTGCATCTTGTATTGATGTGAGGGCTGTGAAGGCAGACACCCATGAATGCGGGTGATGCTGCGAGCAGCAAGGCCTCAAATGGAACATGGGATGCTGTGGCTTTATGAAATCCCTTACCTACTGAACCCACATTTCAATCTGTCTTAAAAGGGCAGCATTCACCAGGCCTCAGTTCAAGAAAAGAGTAACACCCTCCATCTGGGTGCTGGTATCAAGATCAAAGATAAAACACCCTCTGAGTAATCACTCTTGCCACTGGGCTCTGCTTAGGCCAGCTCATAGGATTTGGGACAGTATTTGAAATGCTGAGTCCTTTTTGTGATTAAGGTTTTAAATCACACAAAGATTGATCAAAAGCTCAATGTTTCTTTCTTTCCCTTACCAGCCTACTGTCCTTTATCTCTTGAAACAAAGCAGCATTAACTTTTAAGATCTGATTCAATAACATTTTATGGATAATAATTATGACTGATATTAAGCCTTCAACAACCAGTCTGTACAGAGACTTAATGTATTGAGGTTTATTACTACTGTAACCTATCTTTTTACATTGGTTGTAAAGCAGGATCAACTATACTGATAAGAGGAAAGAGAAGCATCAATGAAGTGTTTGCCTCTGCTTCTCTGCAGGGTGTTCATATTCTTGCCACTTAATATTGCTGGCACAGTGGGAGTTTGCTGGTGAAGAGTTTTTGTTTACAGAGTCTGTTTGTGCAATTGCAGAATGAATGAATGAATGAGCGCATGAATGAGCTGCAGCAATCCTATGCTGGGGAAAGGAATCTATTACTGGATAGATCCTAGAGAACAATTATCACTCTTTCCCTTTTAATAATGAGTGTGAGAATACAAAGTTTTTAGACATGAGCTCAACAGCTTTCTCTAATCTTCCAATAATGGAAGCTCTTAAATGTATAAAACTTCTTTCGGCACCCCATATTAGTGAATTTTTCCCCAGAAGTTTCCCAGTTTCCTTGTTATTTCACGTTTTAGTTGTATGTATCTTGAATCCTTGATTCAGGATATAGTCGTATGTATACATCATTAAAATGAATGGAGATGGTCCCTAAACCAAACTGAAGACAAGGCTGAGCTGAAGAAAACTCTGGTTTCTAGGTCTTTAAATGCTGTGCACAGCGGTCTAAATATAAATTACAATATGAGAAAGGAAATTCACTTTAGTTTCCACACAGGGTCTTCAAAAAAAGTTCTCCTGTTGTATTGGCACTGAAAAAGTCACCTGAAGGACCAAGGACTGGGTCATGGCTCTGCTGAACTTTGTGATGTTCATGCATCATTAACTGTAGCTGTATTATGTAGCTGCCTTTTTTGCCTTGCTTCTCCTCATAACTTTCTGTATAACAAAATCTACCTCCCCAGTAAGTTCAAATAAGATGCTGTCTGCTTATGTCCTTTTTACCTTTTTGATGGCAAAGCAGAAGGGAATTCTAAAGTGCTCTGGGAGCTACACAGAGGCCTTGCTTTGACATCTCTAAATATGTGAGTAATGGGGTGCTTAGAACTTATTTTACGTGTGATGGATGCTCAACAATAAGGAATCACAAATTGTGAGCAGCAGAGCTCGGAGAGGAGAGCTGCTCAACAAGATTAATGGGAAGGGAGACCTTTAGTGTAATGAAAGACAGTTCCAGCTTGAAAATAGACAATGCCACACTAGATCGAGTCTTGAGGATTTGGACAGTCAGGTTCCCTCTGCGCCTTTGTAGAGACTCTTCCTAGGCAGGGAACACCAAAGAGCTGCAAGAAAAGTACACTACAAGTCCCCACTTTGCCTGCAAGTGAGTACACTTGTGCACCAAGGGAACAGATTGTCCAAGGGATGTCTGTCAAGCTAGGGATAGATAGGGGTGTTGAAGGAACACTAGGAATTTCTTTTTGTTCTAAGCAGTGCAAGCCAATAAGAAAAGCAGGATAAGGCTGCAGTAGAATGTAGCTAGGTCTGAGCACTGCAGGGTTTATTTTACAACCATTTTCCTGTGGAGAAGTGACCTTAGACAAATCATGCAAGTGAAAACTAATTGGAAAAAAACTCAACTTGCTTTCAATTAGATAGTAATTATCTTATTATTAGAAGAAATAGCAAGTTTAAAAGAAAACAAATATCTCCATACTCAAATAATAAAAAAAACCCCAACAGATGAAAGTGTAGTTCATCCATCTCTTCCATTTTACATTGAAAGCCACTATTAAATCTGAATATCATGACTAAAGGAGTATGAACAGGGAGCAGAATTAGAAAAATGTTAGTGGAGCTGGCTGCAGGATCATTGTTATGACTGCAACTGTTATTCTTTGTCTCTGACAAGGATAATAGTATGTGGAAATGAAGCCAGCAAACATGTAAAATACATCTAAATATAGAGGACAAACAGCAAATAATAACTGGACCAGTAATCAGGTGCCGAAGGCCTTATCTGTTAGTACAGTGGCTTGAAAGATGGCAGTGCTGGTAGATAAACATTAAGGGGACTATGAAGCTGAGGATAAATAGAGCAATATCCTCTAAACAGTAAAGAGCTGAAGCATAAGACCCTGGAAAGACATTCAGGACTTATTGCTTGAGAAAGATCCCTAAAGCTGTCAAGCAGATGTGCAGCTGGTAAGTAGATGACTCGCTGGGACGTTGACTGAAATGGTAGAAGGAATAAATCAGAGGAGATTGCATTAGTGTAACTGAAGGCAGTACATTACTTTGCTTTGAAGTATAGTGTCCTGTGGAGAAAGCAATGACTGTCATCCCATAAGAGAGATCAAACTGAGTGGAGACATGTCCCAGATTTAGGCTGTAGCATAGTCAGGGGTTTCTCCTCTGAGCACTCATAATTTTCAGGTTTTCTTGAAGGCTTTGGACTAGAGTTTGAGTGGAGCCATAAGAGGCTGATCCTAAGCTTACTGAAGCTAATGACATCTCCCCATTGTGCATTTGCTCCCCCTCTCCTGCTCTCAGGTACAGAAAGACTGGGCAAGAGCCCCATTTTCTGCTCTTTGCCATTGGGCAAGTTCGCTGTGAGTGCACAGGGAGACAGAGCACACCTCATGTTTTGTGTCAGAAGATAAAAAACAGAACTTATTTTCAACCTGAAATTTTTTGTCAGCACTTAGTCTGGGTGGAAATGCAATAGAAGTCCTTGGTGCTCAGTTTAGTGGTTGGAGCAGTAGTGTCTGGCTGTCTTTACAGAGGTCAAAGGAGCATGGAAGATACTAAAAACTCTTGTTCTTGCATTCTTATGGTTTTGTGGAAGGGGCTTTTGGGCACAACCATTGCACTGCAGTGTATGTGTTAGCCATTAAACATCAAAATTCCTGCTGTGGCCCACTCTTAGACCTTTGGCATCGTATGTCTGGGTTTTGAGTTGAATTAACACAGGGAAGCATCAACCAAATAAGGGGAATGGTGGCATGAGAGCATCCTAGTATAAGCAAAGGGGGAAACAGCTCCCCAGATTTCACTGACAGGAGAAAGGTGTTTGTTAGGGTTACTAGAATATCCCTAAAGAAATGGGAGTTCTGATAGTCACCTCTTAAAATATTTTGCATCCATTGTTCATTAAGCATTGCATCCTTGAAGACCTAGTTTCAAGTTTCTCACTTTTATTAAAATGAAATTATGTTTGATTTACCCCAATGTACTGCACAGAACAAGCAGACCAGGCAGGTCTCCAAACTGAGGGTGAACACCTTTTTCACTCTGCCTATTCTACTGTGGTCATGCCTTCACAGTAAGGCACTTTTGCATGGTGTCCTATACTTGAAATTGAAAAGGTTAACAGATTTGCCCTTTCTGCCCCATGAAAAAGTTCTCAGTATATGATACTAAAATTATTTCAAACACAATTTTTCACTTAAAAGTTTGAAAATAAGTTATTTTTAAAATAGGGATTGGGAAGGGGAAATGAGGCAATATCCTTTCTTAAAAAAAGAAAAAGAAGACAACTAAATTGAGATGTCCATCTGAAAGGAGAACGTGATTTTTACTCCAGAGGGGATAAAAAAATGTCTTGATCCTACCTCTAAAATCCTTTCCAATGTAGCTATGATAGTCAAACCCATCTGCAAAGATAAAGAGCTGAAGTCTTGTCGCTTAACATGTCTTTTATCATCACTCTCATCTCTGTCTCCAGAAGCACTTGAGGATGGTAGAACGGGGATCAGATTAAAATGCTCAAGGGAAGGAAAAATAATAGGAAGGTCAGACTAGATTGTATTAAAGTCACATCAGCAGAATTACCAGAAAGAGGAACAGGCAAAGTACCTGAAAGAAAACTCTTATACAAACTAGTTTACAACTAACATGGAAGTGTCTTTAATCTCTTGTGTTAGTTCAAGCTAGAATAATTCAGAAATTTTCTTTCCTAGTCTCCAAACTGGTCCATTGATTGTTTCTGTGAAGTAGTATCCTGGGACACATCTGTTTTATTCATAATTTTGGTTTCATGGCAAGACCAAGACTTTTTTCTCATGTGGGTGCACTGTGAGCCACCTTAGTAAAAACTTGGATTCTGTCTCAGGATTGCCATAAGAAGATAAGTTTTATGTGGCAGTTTTTGAGCTGCTCCACACATGTCTCTAGCCTAGAAATAAAAGCCCGACTTTCAGGGCGGCTTTGAGAATGTGGAATTATCTAAAGCCTTATCACTGACCTCCCAGCCCTGGTCACTGCTTTTTTATAGACTCTCTCCAGAGCCTCATGGGCACTTCCATTATCCTGAAACAATCATAGTGTTTCTTGAGAACAGTCCTGCGAGGTCCAGAAGCAGTTCTGTTTTCTCTGGGTAAAACACAGGTATGTCTTGCCTCTGTAGCATCTATTGTTGATTCAGATTTTGGAGTCACACACATGGAGTTTCAGATGTTCCCTTCAGTTCCACACCCAAGGACAGGGAAAGTGCTTAACTTCTGGAGCTGCAGTTCCATGGAGGCTCTGGTTTGCAATTCACCTCTTGTAAAATGTTGCAGGTAAAAGCCTCCTGGATCAGAGCCAAAGCTGGAGCAGGTGCAGCAGAGAGGTGAGTTCAGCTCTAATGATCTGAATCTCAGATGCCTTAAATGCAGAGACCAGATCAGCTTTATTTTCCAGGAAAATTCGTTTGTTTTTGCCATAGGCTTCTCTGTTAAGGCCTTTTTTTCCTATCTGAGCAAGCTAGGTTCTGTGTTATGATTCTGTACTACAGCAAACAGGAGTCCTTTCCCAAAACAGCCTCTTCCTCCAAAAAGGCTGATTACAGTGGAAGTTGTGCCTTGCTGTGCCTGACAGCATCATGACTTGATCATACACGGATCTGCCTTGATGCAACTTCCTCTGCAGGTTCCTTCCCAAGTTGCCCTTTTTTTTATATTGCATTCTGAACAAGTAGCTCTTCTCATAAAGGCACTTCATAAATGTGGTGTGTGCAGGTCCTCTGAGTAGCACTAAATCTGTAGTAAACCTAAGGGAGTTCCACAGAAAGGTGATGAAATACTGACTTGTCAACTGTTTTGCTGGCTAAATGGCAAATGTGGCCGGCAGCTTTACCCTTTGAAGGGGAGAGAGGTAAGGGCAGTTTCACTCTTTCACAGTCAGCCATAAATCATCCCTAAAATGAAGAGTTACTTTGTTTTTTAAACTGATGTCTCAGTAGTGAAGGACTCCATTTTTCACTAGTGTTCATGCTTATTTCTGTGCTATTCAATAACTAAAGATATCCACTAATGAATTAAACAATTAAGATTTCACCTGTTAACCATTCTTCTTGAAATATAGTTTTTAACACTGTTTTTATTTGGAGCTGCTGAGGAGGTCAACACAAGACTGACACCCAAGAAAATGTCAAATGGCTAGAATTGAGAGATGTGGAAAGTGAAGTTTTGTAGCAGTTCCATGGTTCTTCATGATTCTCATTTTTCAATAAAATAATGGTATTGATGAACCTTGTGACGTTGCTGAAGGAAAAATGGAATAGAAGTGAATTTGGCTTTCTCCCTGAGGCGTTGTGCTGAATGGGTTGTTCTGTAATCTGAGTCATTGGGAACCATCTCTGATACTGCAGGGAAGATGAGGGATTCTGACCTCCTCTTCTTTGATGTTGGAACACTTCATGGAGTTCACTTTGTTCTTTTCTTCTCCCTTTTTGGTGTCTGATGTGATTTGCTTGTTAGTGCTGTTGAATGCATGCTTCTACCGCAGTGAAACCCAGCAGTGAGTCACAGCCTGGTGCCTGCCAGGTCAGTGCTTGGCCATGGGTGACAATGGGTGGCAGTGAGCTCCCCTGGGTCGCTGCAGCCCTCATGCCCCCATCAAAACTCTGTCTGTAATAGAGTGTCAGCTGAGCAGGGCCTGAACATCATGGATTTCCTCCCTATCTGGATAAGAAGGGTGAAATGCAAACATCTGTACCGTTGCAGTTTGATTAGGAGCTGCAGAGAAGCTTCTTGGCACACCAAGAATTTAAAAAAGTTTTGTCTTTGCAATTCCTAAACAGGTTCAGAACTCCCCTCCACCCTCAACCATTCTGTGATTCTGTGGCTGCAGACATTATCAAATAGAATTTGGCCAGGCCTTTTTAGGGCAGCTTGAGCTGTGCTGTGTTACCCTGTGATATGTTTTCTTAGCTGTATAATTCTGTCTTTTTGTGAATGCCAGCAAGCTGAGTATATCTGCTTGGAATATTAGGCTCAGATTTATGGTACTCTGCATACGTGATTGCTCACCACGCACATGAGCAGAGTAAAGCAGTGCCTCTCATTAGGGAGCTGACAGATTTTTGACAAGATTGTCGAATCCCAAGTCATGCATGAGTTCCCTAACTGCTTTTGGGCACGGCCTGGGTGTCTGCTTGTTACACAGGACAAATATTTGGCTCACTCAACAGACAGCAGGTCATCCCATTGACACCTGCCCGCTCTGTTAACAGATCAGTGAACCTACTGCTGTCTGATATTTCTATGATAATGCAACACAGTTGAGAATTGATTTGTAAAATTCAGGTCACTCAGTAGATGCAGCAGTCAGTGAGGGAGCACAAGGTGACAATGAAACAATTCAGATTAGCAAGTGGGGGCATTGCAGCTGCTTGTGCTCTAATTTCATCTCTCCAGATGTTCCTGTGATGTGCAGGAGATGCCAAGCAGTCTCTAGGCATAACTGTATTTCACTGTTCAGCTTTCCAAACACTCTTCTGTGGTCTGTAGAGAAGAGAGAATTTAAGGACTCAAGCCTTTTCATCTTCTGTGCTGTCAAATAAACTCTGTCATTCTGAAGTAATATTTCCCAGGCATATTTTTTTTCACAGATTTCTTTTCACATTAAGATCAGCAAAGCTCTTTCTGGGAAGCCTGATTAAAAATGCAGTTCCTCTCAGGAAAGAAAAGAAAGTAACATTTTCAGCATCAAAAAAGATCCCAAAATTATAATGAAAAAATGAAATTAATTCTGAAGATTATGTATCGCAGAAAAGTAGGTAGAAGTGACCTCAGGGCTTTCTGCTGTTTGTAAAATGGTTTGTGGATTTTTTGAACAGACATCTGCTAATAATATAGGTGACAAAGACTCTCAGAGACAAGAAATGCCCTGCATTTGGATTAGCCTCAAGAAATTGAGAAAGATAGCTAATTTCTTTGCAAAATTTACTCTTGGCTGTATGCTAAAAATAAACCAGCAAACAAAAAAATCCCACAAAAAATCCAAACAAAAGCCTCCAACAAATAACCAAAGAAACTGCTCTTTCTCTTCAGCTGCATGGTATTAGCATTGCTGGGAATGGTGGCTTCCAGCTCAGTTGCAGACGTTTGCCTCTGGATCAGAGTGGGGAATGGTGGCTTCCAGCTCAGTTGCAGACGTTTGCCTCTGGATCAGAGTGGGGCATTAGCAAGTCAGGGTGTGGAAGTACAAGCACTGCTTTTCCTCTC
The DNA here is from genome assembly GCF_001522545.3 of Parus major. Taxonomy (NCBI): domain Eukaryota; kingdom Metazoa; phylum Chordata; class Aves; order Passeriformes; family Paridae; genus Parus; species Parus major. Next base: position 15,089,765 of record NC_031770.1, on the reverse strand, counting down.
TTGAGCTGGGCTAGTATGATTAACCACGGCCTTCATTCTACTTGGGCCTTGACTCTATTAAGAGAAGAGAGAAAATCTCAGGAAAGGAGATTTGGCCTTTTTGATATTGTGCAGAGGGTTTGGAAGAGAGGATTCCAGTGGCCTCAGATGTTACCTTCTATATTGCATATGGCCAAAATCTTTTCAAACAGTGTCCTTTTTATAAATATGCTTCCAGTCCAAAACAAGAAAGATGGAGAGAAACTATGTACAAGAACATGTACGAGACAAGAAGGAATGGCTTCAAGCTGAAAAAGAGGAAGTTTAGGTTAGATATTAGGAAGAAGTGGTGAGGCACTGGCACAGGTTGTGCAGAGAAGCTGTGGATGCCCCATGCCTAGAATTGTTCAAGGCCAGGTCTGAGCAACCTGGCCCAACGAAATATATCCCCGCCCATGACAGTGAGGCTGAAACTAGATGATCTTCCAACCAAACCAGTCTATTATTCTCTGATCTTTAGAGAAAAATTAATCTAATAAGATGTATATCATTGCGTTTTGACAGCCTGAGTTCTTTATAACACCGTAACATTGAATGCTTCTCCAGCTTGTGGAACCTCCACCCATAACCAGCCCCTCTCATGTTTCCTCCTCAAACATCCTTTCAGATACACATTTTACAGGAGTAGAATGTGTCTATTGTTATTAACAGAAAGTAATGGTGCTTCCCTGAGGCCCGTGCTTTATTGATAACTTTTATAAAGCATGTTTTGCATCCTGAGATGTGTCTAGCATTCCAGCATTGCATACCTGGAAGGCAACAGTGACTGTCTTTCCAGTGTCTTTCATCAATCACTTAGGATGAGTTGTGTAAAATCCAACTGACCCTTCTATAATAACTAGGGGAAAATAGCTTTGAATTGTCATTTTGATAAATTTTGGAGTATTGGCAGTGTTCTGGGCTATGGAGCCAGGCATGCAAGTCTTTCATCTGTCAGTGTCATTATGAAATATCTTAAAAGAACAGGGGGAATAGTGATTCGATAAATCTTATCTCCATGAATGAGTGGATTTTGCATGGTTTCATAATCTACTGAACTCTAATAGCCTGTATCGTTTGCTTCAAAAATAGCTGCTAGAGCAAGGTGTTTGATGAGTCTGTGTACTGTTTTTCTGCAACCCCTTAAATTTGTTTATGTCAATGAATGACTTTCAGTGGTGAATACAATAGGAGTTATTTGCCTATGTGGTGCATGCGTGGTTTTAACTATTTATTGTGTGATAAAACCAAATCTTTTTCTCTTCCCCATGTTTCTCTTTAGGGTAGAATACCAAAGGCAGGTGGAACACCTTTCACAGCAGCATTGCAAGAAAAAATTCAAAATTAAGTGAAATCACTTTTGTTACATGTGGTACCAAATAAAATGCTGGTTTTAGTGTCCTATCTAATGTCTACTACATGGTTGGGGCCCATGCTGATAATTAAGTGCAGTCAGAAGACCTATTGTGTTTTATTGCGTTCAGTGTTGACTATGTGTCAGTTTTAGAACAAATTAGAAGTTGATTTCATAACTTCACACATATCATAGTTTAAATGCAAGTAAGAATGGTATTTGAAATTAAAACAAGCTTCCATGATAAGGGACAAAACTCCCATTTTGCCACTTGTGTTGCCATTTCTTTTGGAGGGGAAAGGCAGAAGAGGAGAGGAAGAGTGGAAAGGAGAGAAGGTAGCAGTGCTGCCTTCCTGTTGGTGAGAATCAGACTGTCATGCAAGTTCATCTCCCAAATACAGGGTATTTCTGGCTAAATAGCATGGGCAATGCTGTAAATGCCAAAACCCTCAAGTCCATACATAGAAATTCCAAGTGAAAAGATCGTGGTTTCTGGCTAAATGGTTTATGGTGTTTCCCATTAAGAAACAAACCATAATTTGAATTATCTTAGGCATATCTAACCCTTCTGGACTATTAAGCATTCTCCACAGTTTCATGTTGAGTCATTGTGACCACTCTTCATACTGAGGCCCGGAGAACAGTGTTTGTATGAGATATTTTGTCCCAAAGAAGCTGCAGGAGGTGGGCAGGACTTCATGAATATGTAAAGTATCTATGTAAAGACACTGGGAATATATGTGGTAGCACAGGGGTGACTTGGTGGACTGCCAGGTGGGAATGATAGTGTTTGTCTGAGTTCTTTCCTGTTTGGTGGAGACGATAGAGCCAGGGCTTATTGGAACAGATTTACCAGGCTTGTATTTTATGGCTGTGATATGTCCTTGTGCTGTGGTGGGCAGAGTTTTCTAGGTGGTGTCATGTATTTGAGGAATGATTCTGATTTTCCTGAGCATCTCCACGTAGCACTGGCAAAACAGGATTATTATTTTCTACCAAGGATAAGGTTCCCCCATGCTCTGAATGTCTGGATAAACACAGCATTTCCTCAGTATCTATCTGGTCAAAGAATTAGTATAAAAATTAAAATCTTTGCCAGGAAGTGAAAAAAAGTGCAGCATTGTCATTTGAGAGGAAATTCAAGCTGAGTTTTAGTATATAATTATTTAATTTAATTAATATAAACACAACTGTGATTAGTTTTTTCACTAATTCAGCTTGTTTTTAACTGACAGCTTACATTTGTTTGACTGTGTTTTCAAAGATGAGGCAGCTTAGTTTGCTGGTAAATTGGAAGTTCATAGAGCAACTTGGCAGAAAAGAGCAAATCGACCTGGTGTTTTGAAGACAGTGCAAAGAAAGTCTCGACATGAGAGAAATATGAAGAGGCAGCAGCCGTGTCCTGACAGCGCTGATGAATGGCAGGTGGCCACAAGCCTGACTGCTTCTCTTTGGTTGCTGCTGGTGATTCGCAGGCAGGTGGGTGAGAATATTAAAGGCCTGACACATGGAGTGACAGATACCCTTAGTGCTCGTGTGCACAGCACACTGGCATGGCTAAAAATAGAGCCAGCTGCATGCATAAGTAAGGAGAAATAATTGCGAGGCACTTACGTAAATTATCTTGTGGTTCATCTCCCCCCCACCTCCCACCCCGCTCAGTGTTGCCACTGGGAAGGTCCCGTAGTCAAAAATTCACCTAATCAGTGTGAAACACTAAAATATTATATGTGAAGCAACAAAAAATTAGGTTTTTTTTTCTGTAAGAGATTAAGAACAACATTATATGACAGAATTATATGGTTCCAAAGTATGTAGGAGTCTATGTTGGTAATCTGGCAGTTCATTCTACAAACAAAAATTAATTTTAGAAACCTGCATGTGAATTTAGTAGTTCTGTCATTCTTGCTGTCTTGTAACTCAGATAAATATCTTATATTTTCTGCTAGCTGAAATTCTGCCTACATAAGCTTTTCCATTCAGCCTGTTAGAATCATTCTGGCAATATATGACTGTGAATTTAACCTCGTTTTTGTTTGTACTAATTATAAGTTATATTGTATTTTTACTTTCTTTGGGAGAAACACAAAAACTCTATTCCATATGTAATGGTTTTATATATCTCCCGGATGACTGTTCTGGATGCATCTGGAGCATTGTTTTCAATAAAATATTCTTTCACTCCCCTTTGCTGATATTCCCCTTTCTTTCTAAATTGAATAAAACTCTGCATATAGTTCTAACAAATTACTGTATTTCCAGATCACTGGTGACTGCGTGCATCATACTCAAAAACAGTAGTCCAAAAAGTAGCGGATATATTTCTTTGCCTGGGAAGTTTGCAAAATGCTCATATTGGCCATTCAGTTTTCTCAGTACATGATTGATCACATAGCACAGAAGATAGCTTTCAAAAGCTCTGAGGCACTCTAAGTTCCTAAATCCTGGACTCGATTTGCAGAGCTGTAACACTAGTGGTGGTATGACCAGCTCTTTTGTCTGAGACCTCATTCTTGCTTTTATAGGGCTATCTTTAGTAGCAGCAAGGAATTGAGTCACCATTAGTTCACACCGTCCCTGAACTATGCTGAGACTGCTCTGGAGAGTGCAAGCCATGGTGTGATGCTCTGGGGGGATCAATTGCCTGTTACACTTTTCACTCACCCGGTGTTAAATACCGAGTACACCACTTGGCCACTATCAGTCAATTGTAATTATCCTGGATCTAGCCTGGACTTCAGCTCACACCATGCAGGTTTTTTTCTGACTTTAATTATTCATTTGGAACACAAGAAGCATGCAGAAAAAAAGAAACATGTTGACCACACCACCTCCCTGCAGAAATTCACCTGCTTTCCCCTAGGAAAAGGAGGTCAGGAAACAGGGAAGGCAGCAAAGCAGAAAAAGTAGCATAAAGCAGGAGATGCACATCTGCTCATTCTGTGCTGCGTCCTATAATCGAAGCCCTGGAAAAAGTAGAACATCAAATAGTATATGAACCATGACCATTGATTTCTGTTTCATAGTCTCTACCTTTTACGCACTTAAGGACAGCTGAATTCAAAATATTTATGTTTGCCAGTGCAGCAAATGCTGGAATAAGCCTTTCCCTGCTCCTTTTGTGTTGCAGTGTCCTAACATGCAGAGCTTGTGAAACTTCAGAATATATTTGAAAAAGATATAAGATGTGGTGCAATCATGTGAAATTCTGAGGTAGCAAGAGTTCCTTTCATGCAACAGTCATGAGTGAATCTGTTCAGTGGTTCATCGACCTCACTTTAAAGTTGATTATCTCCCTTTGGAGCTGGTGGTTGTCATCTCTACAACTGTTTCTGAATAGTCAGCCCAAGGGAAGACATTTTTCCTTGAAAAGATGTGGAAATAATTGGGGCTCTGTGTAAGTGCCCAATGCCATATCCATATTGTGGAAATGCAGTGGTAAGTCCTGAATTAATACCAAGCATGGAACTGCTGATGCCACACTTTAGTACATGGGATGGTATAAAACATATCACGTACCAAAAAGGCATGGTGTAAAAGCTACTGAAAGGATTAATTTAGATGCAGTGTTTTGAAGAGCCATCCTGCAGCACTCTAATATTATTGGAGCCCAGAGCACAGTGCCTACAGAAAATGTTGCCCAAAACTTTCCATTTTTAATATCCTTTGATTGCTTATAATTTTCAGCCTTTAAAGCATAAGAAAAGAGATTTCTCCATGCTGATCATCTGCCAAAAACTCTTTTCGAGTAGTGTTTCAGCTAGGACATCTTATCCTCTCTCGCGCTCTCTCTCTCTCTCAAAAAAAAAAAAGCATATTAAGGTATTTTATTATGGGAAAACTTAAATTCTAATGAAATTGATAGCCAAGTCCCTATATTCTCTTTGAGCTGGGAAAGATGGAGCTCCTGTTGCAATAGAAGGACTGCTGGGCAATGTCAGCAATGGCAAAATCTCACTGCTTGCAAGATATAAATGAAACACTAGGAACAGTTTTGCCACCTTTGGTCTTCCAAAAGGTTAGCAGCAATTTTAAAACAATGTATTGATTAAAAGAAATTGCTTGTTCAACAAGAAGTAAAATCTGAAAAACTCATATTAACTATATGCCAAATTTCCCCATCACACACCAAGTGTTAGATCTTCAAAAGTAGTTGATCTGTATCTATTTTAGAAAAATGTAATTGAGATGGAGCCAATTAATTTGACAGCATCAATCTAATCAATCCCTAATATTTGCTTTGTTTTGTGTGTGTCTTTTAAATTAAGTGAAAGTGTAAAAAACCATATTTTTTAAGGACATGTACAAATAATGAGATTAAAATCAATTCAAGTCTGGTTTAGAAAAAGTAGCTGGGCTTCCATGTGATAGAGTTTTCTAAGAATTGCAGCTTTCAACTGCAGTGACATAACCTGTTTCCTCAAAAGTGATTTTTATGTATATGCCACATGCCAGGGTGAGCTGCATGTAACTTACACAAAGTGCTGCTTCCAGTTTTGTTGAGATAGATCTGAGACCACATTTGCCATGAGCTGCATGTAACTTACACAAAGTGCTGCTTCCAGTTTTGTTGAGATAGATCTGAGACCACATTTGCCATGAGACTATGGACAGCTTCTGTTGTGTCTAAGAGCAGAGATCCGAAAGGTCACTACAGCCATGGATGTTGCTTCTTTCTATCTCACATAACATTAATCCTTTTGGGGAAGTCAAAGCTTCATGAATTGCTTATCAGGAGCTTTTCGTCTGCAGTTCTTAGCTTGCTATTTGAAGTCTGACTTATGCTGTAATCTCCATTTTATATAGATAATCTATTAAACAGCTCTAATAACTGGAACATCTGAAACTTTCTGTCCTCACAGTGCTACTGCCTGTTCATGTACTGAATTTGTCTTTAAGAAAATTGGAGCCCTAAGCTAGATACTAGTAAATTAACCCAGTTTCTAATCTTCCTACGTGGTTTTAAATAATATATTAGTCCAGAAATTATTTGGGCATAAGTATTAGGCGTTAATGTATAAATTCAGTGTATAATTCATTAAACAGATGAATAATTTCCAAAGTATCAACAGAAGTAAAGAAATTCTTAAGGGATGTGTATTTGTACGCATATGGACATTATAATGTATAAAATTATCATCCTAATATCCTATTGTGGCTTGTGTTTGATACAAATACTGTGCAGAATGCAATCAAACATTTGCCTCTGGTCTCTGTTGGCTTTATTTTTTTTAATTGAAGCACATACACATGGACTAAAATAGGTTGAAGCTCTAGAGGTTGGAATTAACAGCCATTTAAGACAAACTTTTACAGATCCTCTTGAAGTCAGGGCTAAGTCTGTCTCCCAATAGGAGACTCTTCGTTTTGGGTGTCCTTGTTTTAGTTTGTTTGTTTATTTATCCTGGCTTGCATAACTATGGCCATGTTTTGGGGTTTTTTCCCTGAACTCTCTAAAATGTTCTTTATTCATGAACAAGAGTTACATCTTTCTCATTTGATATATATTTTGACATCCTGAAAGTTCTGTGATGTTCCGAATGACGATGAATGCTTCTGTATAATTTTTTTTTACTCCTTCTTTGGTGAAATGACTTTTTTCAAATACCACCTCTACCTCTGAGAAAAGATGAACAAATGCAGCCCCTGGATTGGGTTCACTGCCTTCTTTATTACTTAAACAGCTTCTGAATGAGGCCCCTCGTTCTACGTGTGGAAGACACCTAATCATACCAGTAGGTAATTGCATTCATTAATTGTCTACTGAGGTCTTCCTTATCTTGTGACAATTTGGTGATCATTTTTGAAGGTCAGGCCAAGGGGAAAAAGAATCTGATCAGGTTTTATGTCATTTTCTCAAAGAAAGGCCTGTCTGTGAGTCTGCAACTGCCCTGTGGTATGCTCATAAGTAAGCCATCAAAAAACCCTGTGTCCAGCTGTCAGTGGTGCCTATAAAACAGTAGCCTTTCAAAGTGTTGTGAGATTTTTGTCAAGGTAAACAGAATTATGGAGAAATTTGACTCTATGCAGTACAGAATGAAAGGTATTATGGCTAGCCAGAGGATGGCTGAGGAATTCCCTCAGATGAAGGAAAAGACCACAGAGATATCTATGTAACATTTCAACATGAAGAGAAAATTCCCCTAAATTGTTGAAATGAAAACTGGCTTCTCCCACTCTCCACTACAGATCATATATCCTTCTTTCTGCTTGCACATCTACACTGTGATCCCAGCCTAAACTGGGATTAAGGAGACATGAAGAATTTGGTTCAGTATGATTTATTACAAAAATGACAAATGAAGTTATGTCAACAAAAGACTTACGGGCAGCCCAGGCTCCCTGTGCATGCAAAGATAAGCAGCCTATGCAGGTGCTTGAATGTGTGCTCCTGTGTGAGTGTTTCAGCTCTGCTTTCTGCAAGCTGCTCCAAAGGCATTATTTTCTTCCCATTGTCCCAATTACAGAGAGGGGTGGTGTTCAGAACTGTGTGGGTGTGACCAGGTTGTTCTATGCCACCCACATCATTGCTGGGCACGTGGTTTCAGCAGGGAAAAGCTGGGGCACCCTTTAGGAATTTGACCATTTTGTCTTATTCTGGGAAGGCATCAGCATCAACCATTGCAGACTCGGTGTCTCCTCTGCCCCGGTGGTCATCCCTTCTCCCGTCCTCTCCAGACCACAGCCACGGACCTTTGCTGCTGAAGGGGACAGCAGCATCACCATCAACCATGGAACAACAGTGCCAGGGGGAAGCTGCAAACTGGGAATGGACTGGTAGAGGGGGTGAGTCCAGCTGAGCCCAGCTGAAAAGAGCAGTAGGAAAAGTGGCAGAACCCACAGGTGGCAGAGACTTCAAAGCAGCAGCACAACGACGTCAGCAGCTCGGAGGGACTGCAGCACGACCCCTGTTCAGAAAATCTAAATTCCAGGAGGGTTTTTCCTTCCTGTTCTTTATTATTTTTGGCTGGCGGAGGAAAACATTATCTGTGGGAACTCCCCTGCCCATATTGCCTTTGTTCCCATATCCCGCTGCATCGCAGGAACGGTGGACGTATTGTCTTTGTCTGGGAAAAGCCCATGGACATGTCCTGCAGCAAACATTCACCACCTTGTTTTTGTTCCTGGTGGTGAATACCTTTTTGTGGTAAAACACCTTCTCTTTCGTTGTATACTCCTGCTATTAATATCACTCTTGTGCGCATCTTATCCCATTGCTCTGGGTTTTTAGTAAACTGTTATCTCAAGCCATAATCTCCCTTTTAGTCCCTTCCTTGGTAGACAGTGTGGGGGAAAGAAGTCGCTTATTTGGAGTTTAATTTGAAACTGATGTGAAAACCAGTACACCATTCTACTGTTTTGGGAAGCTTAGCTGTCATATGAGGAACTTAGGCATTTTTCTCAACAGATAGGTTTCTTTTCATTTGCATATGATTAAAAATTTAGATTAGGGCCTCACCAGAAAAAGGGGGTTACTAAAATTCTGTTAGATATTTAGGGTGAATTAAACAAAAAAAAAAATTAAATACTTCTACAATTTTACATTAAAACCTACTTCTGAAAAGTAATACATAAAACCAAAATTTGAGAAAGGTGGGAAAGAGGTTTTTTTCCATGCCCAGAAGATTTTGGTGGGAGCAAATTACTAGGACTCCCGAAAACCATGCAGGGAAAGAATTAAAAGTCAGGTCTGTGTCACAAAAACATGCCAGATAATAAACTGTGTAGAAATGTTCATCAATCAAATTTGAGTTCAAACGGATTTGCTGTTTTCTGTTGAACTAATGCCAGGCCATGGATAGCAAATGGAATTTTAATATGTCATAATCTGGCAGCTCAGTGACATTATAGATTTCAAATAGCAGTGAGATCTTGGTCTTCACCCTCTTTTCCATTCTGGGCATGAAACAGTGTTCTGACGGGTGCTTGGCTTAAATACATCTAAGCAGTAACCCTGGAGAATAGTATGGGCTTGCAGAAAATAGCCTTAAATGGATTCTTCTAGTCTGAAGTATTTAGCATCAACAGATGTTATAAAATTTCACTAGAAGTGACCTAGAATGGGGATGGAACCTGTTATTTTTCTCTCTCATTTCAGATTGGATAAAATATGGCTGAAATCCAGCTCTTCCAACATTGAATTGATTAATTTTCTTCTGAGATTTGAATACTTCTTGGACATTTTGGTTTGTTCATGTCCTGTGATTGGTCACTTTTGAGCCAGTCTGGAATTAGCAGGGTTAAAGTACTGCAAGAAAAAGCTACTGCTTTAACTCAAGGATCTCAAAACACTTGAAAAATTAATTAATCCTCATTACATTTCTATTAGGTAGGTGGATTATATAAATGTGTAGACTATGGCTAAGTGATTTTTCTCAGATTACTTAGTGAGGCTTTGTAAAGATGACTTCCCTGTTGCTACTCTTAATTGCACCACCACAAGGTCATCTGATCTCATGGATTCTGTGGTTCTGCCAGAATTTGGTGGGGGAGGTGGCGTGATGAAATTCACCAGCGAGGTTCTACTGCACCCTCTGCTGAGAGGTGACTGAGGAAATCTGGATGAGAGTCTCTTGGAGTTGATTTGAACTGCCAAGTCCACTACAGTTCAGAAAACAGTGCTTTGATTATTTAGCAAAAATTCAGAAGGCACAGAACACCTTAGATGTTGAGAAGGAGTTGTTAAGTAAATTAGAACAAGTACATTTACAACTGATTTTCTTTCCTTTTTTTCTTTTTTTTTTTTCATGGAATAGGGATTAAATCTTGTTATCTCTTCAGAAATAGGTTTTTTTCTCTGCTATGCACTCTTGTCTTGTCTGATTCTGAAATGCACTAACTAATTGCTTGGATCTCTTACGCTAATTCTCCTGAAAGTTCAAGGATGTTGTGCTTGGATGTCTGCTAATTAATTAAAGGTTATGAGTTGGCTCTTAATCAAGAATTTGTTCTGAAATTCCAAGCCCAAATACATATAATGTTCCTGGCTGAAATGGGCAGGTAATGAGACTATTAGCACATTAAAATGGATCTCCATGGATCCCTTTCTCTGTGATCCAATGGGTGAAATTTAGTACAAATGTGTACAAAATTTCTGATCAGTGTGTAAAGCAAGGCTTTGTCACGCAGCCCACACCTGGATACTGTTTTGCTTCGCATGAGTGTTCACACAGTTAAACAGCACAGCTTCGGGAGACTGCTGGGAATAACAAACAACAACTTTTAGTCCTGTGACAGATCAAGGCCTGGACTCACCTGCATGAAATAGTTTGGACATAAGACATGTATTTATTTTTATCTTCTGTATATTTTCCCCCGTTACTTTAGGTATAGGTAATAAATAACAGCATAGCTGAATTTCTTGTTCCCTCAGTCACAGTTGTTTTTTAATAAAATAAAAGCAATTATTTCAGGTATTATTTACTGCTGTCTCCTCTGAGGACTGTATTTTCCTAGTAATATAATACTCATTTTTTTCCCACCTTTCTTTCCTCTGATTTTCTTTCTGGCATAGGAAATGAATGGGAAATTTGCAAATGAGTAGAGAAGGAATGTGAGGGGGAAAATTGTCTCCTTGTCTCTCCTATGAGCTGCCCATCACCTTGAACATAAGGTTTTCTCCACCACTGTCTCATGATTCCCCTGATGCCCCACTTGATAGTCTGAAGTCTGAGTGGTTGGAAACTGGCTCAGAAGATGCTTTTCTATTTATGTGTCTATTTTTGTCTAGGTAGAGATTATTAATGGGCTCTTCTCAGTTACACACGATAGTATGTAAATTATTTAAATTTAAAACAAATTAGTTGGAGGAGGCATTTAATATTATCTGTAAGAAGAAGTTCAGCCCTGAGGATTACTATCACTAAATCAGTACCATTTTCTGCTGACCAGAAATGCCCAGCAGGTACAGTTTCAGAACATATAACACAGGTTAGTACATTAATGTGGAAGATTTCCTGCAAAGAATCAAAACCAAGATCAGGCTAGAGATCTGTTTCCATAGGATTATATTTGTCACCCGAAGGTAATCAGAACCAGGTTAGAGGAACTCTCCAGTGTACTGAAAGCCTTTACAGGAGTGAAGTGAGCATTTGTTTATACAGCTACACAGACTTATTTGGCAATTAGGTATTAATCAGTCAAGATCACTGCTTTTAGCCTGACTTCATTATTCCTCAGAAAAGTAAAGTACTTGTTCTCTCCCCCCTTGAGGAATACAAAATATGTTAGACCAACCTTTAAAATTGCTTGGTCAGTGGTTCTCAATATCTCATATTTCATCCAACTGCTGAGACTCTATAATTAGGATATTAAGATGTGCTCTTGATTAGATAGATACATCTCATTGTAATTCAGATCCTACTTTCTAGGAATCTCAATGTGCTGTAGTACCTTCTTTTCTTGTGTGCTCAAAGAGAATAAAAGTTCTTTGTAAGCCATAAAATCCTAGGTGTCAACCAACTACACACTTAAATATATGGCAACACCATGGTACAGTCTCTCCAAAGCTAAAACATATCTCAACTTTGAACCGTAGCTGTCTTACTTTTATCACATAGAGGAACAGCTTAATCGTGTATTACTGCCTTTATTTCATCAGAAAGCATTGCACTCTTGAAAATATTCATAGATGGTATGCAAAAGATAAGAAAACCAAAAGAATTTTACAGTGTCAAATGACAAATATCGTTTATGTCAATACTTGATCTTCCCCACTCAGTGTTGTGATCCATACAGCTAAAACCTGCTGTGTTCTGGGCTGTTGCAGCACCAGCGTTCATGAGCAAAACTGGATCATCACCATGTCAGTGCTGGAGATGGTGCCTTGGGAAAAGGTCCCCAAATTGTCAGGCACCGGTGCTCCTGTTGCCTTTTGAGCCCTAAAATCAGGAGCCAAACAAGGTTAGGTGATAAAATGCAGTTACCATTTAATGAAGGGTCCCTCCAGGTGCACAACATGCTGAAACACACGTCGAAGATGCTCACATGACATAGGGCAAGTACGGTTTTATAAATTTAGCGAATTAGCATAATTAACAAGAATCCCCAAGTCGAAACACAGGTAATGAAGTAATTCCCCCTCTTGGTTCAACCCCTTCTGAAGCCCCCGTCCTGCTAGTTGTTGATGTCAATTACATGGGAAAGTGTCTTGGGAAGGTGTCTTGTCCTTAATTCCCATAAGAAGCAAGATTAGAACAGGCCTTCAGGAATTTGTTTGTCTTAACAGGAAAAGTACTGAAGTTAGGCAACTATATAACTATATAATAACAGTCTACAGAGCTATGAATATATGTAAAGAATATATAAAAACAAAAATCATTTTGGCATCACTTCCAGTGTGGCTGGTGGGCTGCCTGCACTACCTGGCCCTGTTCTGGCCCACGGATGGGTACTGGAGTGACTGCTCTGTTGGCTTCTAGCTGATGGATGCCACCCATATATAAATATTCTGCAACTTCACACAGAAGAGAATAACAGCCCTTTATAATTACAGCTGCACTTTTGCCAACTCCTGCAATTTTACAGCAAGCCTTACAGTATTTGCTGTCTTTTCTTGGAAAAAAAAATAAAACCAAAACCACAGAACAGCCCTCCACTCTTGGAATCAACAGGACTTCATTTTTTCTGGAAAAGCCATCTCTTCTTCATGTGGCGAGGTGGAAGGAAAGGAGCAAGTAAAGCAGAGCAAACCCAGCCTCCAATAACTCAGGTTTAAAATCACAAGCTTTTGAAAACGTATGAACTTGAATGCTTGCCTGTGAATATTTGGAGAAGTGAACTCCCCTGTGGGGCTGGCATCAGCTCAGCTACACTGTCCGTGGTGCTTCTCAGCCAGGGATATCAACAATGCGTGAGTTTGCCTGGCCCAGAGGGTTTAGTGCGCTGCAGGAGCTGGACTGCAGCAACGAGCAGCAGATTGACTTGCTTCAGCTGTTGTGGCTGTGAGCTGCTGTAGCAACGTTTCCAGGCTGGAATCACACCTGGTTTAGTCAGATCTTTTAAATAGAATTTTGATTTACAGTTTTAGGTGAGGTAGTGGAAAATGTTCTTAACTCTTCCCAGGTTGTTTTTTCTTTTTTTCAGTCTGTTCCTTCCTGTAAAAGAGCAGGGCAAAAATAGGGAGAGGAGTTGGCCCCTACTCAAAAAATTTTCTTAAGCATTCAAAGAAGTAAAGAGCATTTTGAAGAAGAGGCTTTAGATGCTTACACACGTGTATATTGTCTCCCATGGTGCCTGAAAATGTTGCAGTATATCCTCTGTAAATTCCTAATATGCCATTAACAGGTTTCAGCATCCGCAATGAGCTGCCTATAGTTTTATCTTGCAGTTGCTCTATTTTTGTGTCAGTTGTGCTAGCAGCTTAGAGCTCAGCTAATGTACCATTGACAAATGGCCCCCTTTGAAAGGAGGCTGTATATATTATATAAATTCATTTACATTGTATATATTCATTTGGAAATGAAATGCACAAGAGAAAAATCAGTGCTTTTCAAATCAAACATGACAAATTCACCAGTGGAAGATATTTGATTTTCTAGCTTTTAGAAAGCAGACAAGATATTTACCATTCTGATGTATTTTGTTTTAAACGTAAAAAGACTAAAATAGAGCTGAATTTGTTTGATTGAGAAAACTGTTCTTGTGGGCTTTCTCTTTTTTCTTTCTCTCTGATTTTCAAGATGAGTTTGAATTCGCAAGGCTATATTTTGAACACCTTGATTGAAATGCTGCAAGAATGAAGGCAGGCAGGCAGGCAGGAAGGCAGGCAGGCAGGAAGGAAGGAAGGAAGGAAGGAAGGCAGGCAGGAAGGAAGGAAGGCAGGCAGGCAGGCAGGCAGGAAGGAAGGAAGGAAGGAAGGCAGGCAGGCAGGAAGGAAGGCAGGAAGGCAGGAAGGCAGGAAGGAAGGAAGGAAGGAAGGCAGGCAGGAAGGCAGGCAGGCAGGAAGGAAGGCAGGAAGGAAGGAAGGAAGGCAGGAAGGAAGTCAGGAAATCAGGAAGGCAGGAAGGAAGGAAGGAAGGAAGGAAGGAATGAACGAACGAACGAACGAACGAACCTGAATGGGCAAATGTCTTCCAACTAGAAATACAAACAGTCATGCAGTATTTATTAATTATTATTAATTTATGCTAATACAATTTAGACTTTTCCGGGCTTGGAACCACAAAGATTCCCAGGCATGTACATTCCACATAAATCCCACTGAGGCAATTCAGTTAAAGACTGAGAGCCCCTAAACTGCTGTCTGGTAGATTGGGGACCATATGTGCAGCACTGCCACATGCTCTCAATCTATTTGAGGCATTTCCAAGTGAGATGCTCACAGAGGTTCCAGCCACTGGGGCAGTTCACACATGTGAACTGTGGTCACAGCACTTCACAGGGGCTGGGAGGGTTTCACTGTACCAGTTTCTGTTAAAAACACTTCCTAGTGCCTTGTGCATTGATTGGGAGTTTTATCTGATGATGTTCTAATTGTTTGGGTGTAAACTGATGAAATATTGTTAATTCTATTCTTGAACATTTTGCCTGAGGACCATACAAGGTCCCCTCTCCACTGTTGTTCAGCATTGGGTAAAGAGAACCGTTCATTTATCCCTGCCCTAGAGAAGTCACTGTCAAATGATGCCTCACTGTTCTTGGTTGCACATCTGCAGAATAATTTCTTTGATCAAGAAAGAAATCTATTTTTCTTTGGAACCACTTACACATTCTGGACATATTAACTTATTAGTTGTAGTAGTAAAAACATATCAGGAGTTAGGTTTATTAAAATGGCCAGTGGCTTGCTTTTATGTATTTAATAATCTGATTAGAGGGCTCACTCATGGTGTAGAAGGTTGGGGTTTAGTTTTTTTCTCTGTCTGAAGGTGTTTGAATATGCAACTCCCTCATCACAGAAGAGAACAAAGCCATCAAGTAGTGCTTCATTCAGTGGGAGAGACAGGACTGTCTGCATGTCTGTCAGATGCTGCTCCAATCTGTGCAGAGTACTCTTGAATACTGGTTTCAGCAAGAGCTGGCACTCCAGTGCCAGGTGAGATGTATCTCCAGGAGGTCACTGCATCATTTTCTCTCCATTGGATGGGCCACAAACATTCAGACTTTTTGTGCAAGAAAGGACAACTCCAGCAGGAGAAAGAGAAGGCAGTCCCCCTGATAAGGCCTTGCAGCTCCATGGTTATAGGACACTTTCCTAGGAAGCAGGTCTCAGGTGAGCTGTAGTCTTGGACCAGATCAAGGGATATCAGATGCAAAATCATTGTACCCTCTTTCCCACAGTCACTTCCTCTCCTTGCCACACACATGCTCTCCCAGTTCTGCAGCAGAACTGAGAATTCAATTCCTCACATAACATTAATCTGAAGAGAGAAGAGTTGAGCAAGTTAGGGCAGGGGAAAGCAGGAAAAAAAAAGAATGAGAAAACAGCAAATCTTTCTGGAGGGAGCAGTTCAGTGTTTTTTGTTGTGGGTTTAGAGCAAGCAGATGAGGTGGTAATAGAGGAATGTATTTAGACTGTTTTTCATTGTCTGTGATTTAAATGAGCCAATACTCTGCCTAGAAACAAGGGGGAAACACTGCTAGATATTTATAGGTGTTAGTTTTCTGAAGCTCTTTTGTTAGACTGAATGAATGCTGCATAGAGTCTTGTCAAGCCTTTCATTTTCTCTCCTTTTGTGAAACCTAGTGCCTTCAAACTCTTTCAGAAAAAAATCACTTTTGAGAATCTCTGAAAGTAAACAAGTTAAAAAGGATCAATAATCCTGGCTGGTTGATACATGGAATTCATCAAACAACCAATGCATGTTGGGCTGTGTATTGCTGGGAAATGTCTGGATTAAAATGAGTGAGTAGAAAGCCATGTTTAGCTGTGCAGTGTGGAAACCTCAGGCTGTTCTTGAGGTTATGGGCTGGCTCAGAGCAGGCAGCACTGTGCTGAGTACAGGGCTGCTCAGATGGCACAGGATGGTCTTCAGAAATCATGTTTGAATGTGTTATTTGTAACAGGAACATCCATTAGGGGGTTTGCAAACACATGCTTTCCACACTGTTAGTGAAGGATGCAAACCCTGCTGTTCTAAATAATAAAACCTTTTCAGGGTAATTTAAAAAATAGTAAAAGAAAAGAAAGCAGTTGAAGTCTCCTTGTCATTATCTCTGAAGGTGGTAGCAGGGGATTAAACAATCTTCTGGCACTTGTTAAAGTGCCATTTTGAGAACTGCTGTTCAACCCAGGGCATCCTGCAGGGCCTTTGCTAGTGCATATACAGCTCACCATGCTCATCAGGGGGATCCCAGTCAAGCATGACAGCAGCTGTGTGAGGGATGGTCAAACAAAGGGCAGATCATGAATTTTTCAGCTTGGCTTTATCTGAGTTCCAAATCTTTCACAGACAACAATAGTAAGATGTTCAACTTCACAGTTAATGAGGAAACATCATTAAAAGAGCTGATGGAAACGAAGGTAAAGAATTTCTTCGTTATCATCCAGACCGGTGTCAGGATCCAGCTTTACCATGTAGATAAAGTATGCTGCTCAGTGGTATCAGTGGTGAGTAAATGGGGTCATTGTGCACATAACCCAAGCCTATGACTAAGCTTGACTTTTTTACTCTGGCCAAAAATGCAGCTAACTGTGAGAGCCAGATGTGAGCTGGGAACCAAGGCTTGAGCTTTGCACACTGCATAAATGGAGCATTTCTGCAGCAGAGAGGACCAGAGAAGTAATGTGCTGATGAAAACTGCATGGGATAAAGGTCTGCTGCTTCCACCTGGATTGTGGTTCAAGACTCCAAGAGGGTATGTGAGGAGTACAGACATTGGCAGGAAACCTCCAGAGACTACAAGGGTAGAGCTCTGCTTGTCCCATGTTCTCTTTTTCAGCCCTCTGTGAGTCTGAAACAGTCCCATTCCAGCTGCACATCCAAGCAAACTGGCCCTCAACATTGGAGTCCTTCACACAAAACAGGACCCTTTCCTGCCTTTTTCCTCTTAGTTTTTATTTCCCTTTTTTACTCTGCTCATGATAGTTTGCCATGAAACAATTCATGCTGCTAAGCCAAGGTACCATGAAGGGGAGATCTTCCACACATTCTCCGAAGCTTGCTGCTTACGGCACTTACATCTCATTAAGCAGCAAGTGGTTCTCTAAATTGCCACGTAGATCAAAGTGTCATGTTTTTTTTAGGTATCTTAATCTTTGTTTCATGATATACAACTTGACTGCTTTACTTGTAGAAACTAAATTATTTTGAAGAGACTCTTTTTGAAATAAAAGCATGGTCTTTAGCTTATTGATGCATCTGAGCCCACAGAGAAATTTCAAAACACATATCAGTAGAGGAAGTGGTGGAATGCAAATGGTGCTAATTGAGGTAAAAATTACAGTTCTGGTTAATCATAATGTGGCTCAGAGATCATTGTTTGATTGCAGTAGGGTTTTCTTCTGAGATGTGGAACCTATTTTTTCTTGTTCTCTGCACACTCAGAACTTGTTGTTGCTGCTTAAAGCACAGAAAGGGGTTGCATAAACATTTTAATATTGCATGAGGCTTCTGTAAGCCTGAATGATCTTATGAATGCTAAAACCATGACATACAAGCACAAATGAAAGCAAGCAGCAAAGATTGTGTAGTCTTATCATTTGGATGAACTGATAGATAAGCCAACACACTTCGGTGTCTTGTCATGTTTTGTTTTCCCTCCTGGGATATTTCAGCCACAAGCCTTAAAAATACCCTGCCTCCCATTATTCTTATTTTCAGCAGTCCCTTAATATTTAAATTCACCTGGCAGAATAGCAGTTACACAGCTGCATACTGTGACTTAAAGAAAAAAGGATCATGTGTGAACAGGGTCTTTCATTTGGAAAAATGTCATTGTACTTTCTGATCTTATTAATTGTACAAGTAATGCTGGAGACTTCAGTTGTTCTTGCTGATACATGTTGTATGGCTGGAGTAAAATAGCCTAATATCTGAGTAATACCAATTCAGTAATGAGATAAAGACTTTCAATGATAACCAGCTAAGGCAGCAATCCACAAAGCAGTTGGTGACTTGTATCATTTGCAGCCTTGTAACAACATCCTCCAAGTAGCAGCTGTACTACAAATCTGACACTGAGGCAGAGGTTTGATGGTGTAGCTCTGTAACATTCATTGGTTTTGTGGAATAAGTGAGTGTAATCATCCCTGCTAGCTTCCAAAAATGGATGACACCAGCCAAATAGTGAATGTTTATACCAGATCAGACCAGAAACCTGTTACTCTGACAATGATCATAACTAAAAAAAAAAAAACAGAAACAAACAAATTTTATATATATATATTTAAAAAGAGTGTAAGAACAGAGCATATTTAAAGTGGTGCATTCCTTGCTATTAGTGTGCCCCAATTTTCAGTAGTTTGTAGCACAGGAACTTCTTAAGGTGGAAATACCACCAGCACCTCTTGTTGAATAGCTTTTTTGTCTAAGGCATTTTTTTTCTCATTTATTTTGGAACTTTTCTTTGTACTTCTATAGAATTTTTGGACCAGAGTGTCACTATTTAATAACAAATTCATCATTTGAGAAACAATTGTTGTTTAAAAATTTTTGGATGACATTACTATAAACTAGGTTTTGACTTACAAAAAATAATTATACATTCTCTGCAAGTCGTAATTTCATATTCCCTTATTATCAACCACTTCAGTCCATGAAGTTATTTCTTTTCCAGGATGATGAATTCTAGCCTGTTGAAGTTCTCCAGGTATGCCATTTGGCTGATCATTTTTCTTGGCTATTGATGCCTGAAGCTTTCCTAGTTTCACTGGAACAGGTTCCCCAGGGCAGTGTCACAGCACCAAGCCTGACAGAGTTCAAGAAGCATTTGGACAATACTCTCAGGTCCATGATGTGACTCATGGAGTGTTGTGTGCAGGGACAGGAATTGGACTCAGTGGTTCTTGTGGGTCCCTTCCAACTCAGCTCATTCTGTGATTCTAGTCCTTTCATGTCTGTGTTGATAATGAGGGAAGAGGAAGGCATGTCAGAGAGGAAAATGGGACCAGAACTGTAAAGTCATGACATTTCCTGCATTTGTACAAAAAAATATTTTCTGAAATTGCCTTTTTGACTTCTGTTGAGTGCTAAGATGGTTTTTTCAGGGAACTATGAACAAGTCCAAAATCTTTCTAGAGCACAGCACTGGCTAATTTAGTCGTTGTTGAATAAATACATTAGGGCTGTTGGTCACAATCTAACTAAATTTTTCAGGAAGGCGTACCAATTCTTAAGCTGTCCTACTCAGCCTAATAAAACCTAGTGTTTGATGTTCTTTGTTGAAGAGGTTAATGGATACTGTCTGCTGCTTCTCAATATTTCTCCTCCTTCCTCAGCCTGTGTTTCATTGCAGCTGACGGAGTACAAGTAGGGACTGTATGGTTGAGATCTTGTTTATTTCCTGCAATGATAACTGCCTGAGCAAGCAGGAGTTGGTTGTGGGAGGATGGAAAGTACTGAACAGAAATATGGATAATTAGGGTAGTTTAGTGTGCTTCAATTATCTCAAAGATCTCCCTTTTTCACCTTGCTTTTCTCAGAAATGAAGTGGGCCTCAGGTAGATCCTTCCGTTATCTAGCAATTATCAAGCACATGTTCAAAAGGAAGCTTCTGTCACTCTAAGTTATTATTATCATAACATCTGGGTACTTCACAGTCTTTTCAGGCACTTACCTTTGCAGTAACCATGTGGAACTAATGGTATCCCCATCTTCAAAACCTTAAATAAACATTAGGAGACTTCAGCCTGTACTGTGTGGCTGTCTGGACTCACAGAGTCCAGGGGCTCATCAGATCCCTAACAAGTCCTGTGGTGGGGAACTGAACCTTATGCACAAGCATAATATGGTATTTTCCCTTTTCTCAGCAAACAGCACACGCTTTCTCTGGCTAATTTCTAAACCACAGCACAAATCCCATGTTTTCCTGGCACTCCAGGGTTCCTGCTTTCTACAGAGCTGTGCACCAGCTTTGTCAGAGAGCTTCACATGGGCTTCTGGTGACAGCAGGAGCAGTGGCAGTGCTGGATTCTCCCTCTGTGGTCTGTTTGTCCTTGTGCCATCCTGTCCATTGAACTGTGGCTCAGGTAGATACAGGTATTATCTCCTCCCACTGCTTGGTATTTTCTAATACATACCCTGAATCTGCCTCTATGCAGCAACTTGTCCAGGACACCTCCTTCCTTCACTAAGTGCTAGAACAGATCCTGAGAGGCAACAGTTTTCAGCTGCTGCTGTGACCCTTAGTGCAGGCAAGACTGACCTTTACAGCAGCAGTATCAGTTTCTGGTTTGTAGTTCCCTTACCACAGAACTACTGAGCTGCTAAGAATCAGGGGGTATCTGGCTGTGCAGACAATTTTCTGCAGTCTTTGCTTGCTGGAATTTGTCTCTGTGCCATCTTAGAGTAGTTTCTCCCAATTTATGCCAGGATAAAAAAACAGTAATTGACCATTGATGCTTTATGACATTTTCAATACAGGCTGTGCTGGGTTTGGCTGGGATAAAGTTAATTTTCTTCACAGTGGCTGGTATGGGGATGTGTTTTTGATTTGTGCTGAACACAGTGATGATGATAGAGATGCTTGTTATTACTGAGCAGGGCTTACACAGATCCAAGGCCTTTTCTCCTGTTTGTACTGTCACACTGGCAAGGAGACTGGGGTTCACAGGAGGAGACACAGCTGGAACAGGTGGCCACAACTGACCACGAGGATATTCCAAGCCATATGGCATCATGTCATGTCATATAAAGCTGGGGGAAGGAAGGGGAGACATTTTGAGTGATCACATTTGTCTTCCCATGTCAGCATTACATGTGAAGCATTACACCTCCTGCTCTCCTGGAGGTGACTGCACACCTGCCTCCCCAGGGGAAGCACTGAACTATTCCTTGTTTTGCTTTGCCTGTGTGTGTGTCTTCTGCTTTCTGTATTGAACTGTCTTTGTCTCAACCCAGGAGTCTTCCAGCTTTTACCCTTCCAACTCTCTCCCCGGTCCTGCTGGTGGGGGAGTGAGTGAGCAGCTGCATGGGGCTTGGCTGCTGGCTGGGGATAAGTCACAACACATGCCCAGGGTTAACCTCGTGTAATAATGATATTAACATGTTTGACTGCATTTTCCCCAGCTTTTCCTTCTTCCCTTTCACAAGCTGGAAGAAAACTCAAAATGCACTGTTACCTAGTTCACTATGAACTGAAATGACAGCATTTGAACTCTACTGTCTTCCTTTTGCTTGGTTTGCTATTTGGTTGCTTGTGTGTGCTGTTCTGTGCAGGTCCAAGTACATTTACAGCAATACTAGATACACTGTAAAAGACCAAAAATGAGGGAAAGATGTGCAGAGTGTCTGTTACAGTTCAGTGTTTTTCAGGTGTGTGCTAGATAGATGGTGTTTCTCTCGGAGATGTACTAAGAGGAAGGCTCTTATGAGAAGAACCTTGCATCAATTACTCTGGATGCTATTCCTCGTCATGTGAGCTGAAGGGCTTCAGAACCTTCCAAGACTGGAAATGATAGGATTACAATTAACTGTTTCAATGGCCAAAGGGAACGTTGCTAAGACTGGACTCTAACCATCCTCTTGTCTTTCATGACAAAGAAGAGATGCTCTGAAAAAGGACAAAGAAAGATCTCCAAAACCAGTGTAGGAGGAATGTTACATACTGGGTTATCATATTTGCTTCCCCACAGTTTCAGTTCTAAGGAGTTAAGATCTAAAAAACACTTTTCAAAGTAGCCAAGATTCCTTTCCTGCTTCCAATTATTACTGCAAAAAGGTTACTGCTGGACCTTGTTCTTCTGCTGTTCAGAAGTTTTGTTTCCAGGTGTACTTTCTGAGCATCAATTTGTATTTATTTGCTTATATGCCAATAACACTGCTTGGCTTTAATGACTGTTTTTCCCTGCTATTTATCTCCAGACATATTAAAAGTCTCCTCTACCTTTTCACCCTGTATTTCTATTTCATAGTCAGTCCTCTTCCGTTTTTCTGTCCACACTAATAGCCATGCATGTGGTCCAAGCCCAACTCATCCTGCTGGAATGCACTAGAGCAGACCTGTACTCAGACTGACAGCTCAGATATGTCTTATGTTTCATTTTGGCTGATCATTGTTGGCTGATAATTACTGTTAATCACTAAATGTATGTCAACATGGGCACTCTCTCCATAGTCTGGTACATCTATCCAGGTATCTAGTTTTTCATTTGAGGCTCTATGTTCCTCCTTCTCTTCCCAGAAGGGTGAGCTGCTGTCATTGTGAATAACACAGAAATAGTCCCTTTCTGAGTGCAGGTAGTTTCCCCAACACTCTGTACAGCTCTCTAATATACAGTTGTTTCAGTGTAGTCTGGGAAGCAGCTACAGAATTTGTATCCAGCAATATTTGCAGGTATGGTCTGAAGACCTCTTGTGGTGAGTTCCCCTTTCAGGACAGCTGGTTATCATTGCTTTGCTTTTAGCTGCTCCCTTGTTTTTCTCCCAGCTTCCTCACTGACCTTCAGCTTTTCCAGTCTCACAGATTCCCTCCATGGTGCTGCCTCAAATATTTTGGCTGTGCAGGAGGAATGAAATGCACTGCTCTTGTTTAGAAAACCAATTACCTTAGCAAATACCGGTGCAGGATCTGCCAGCTTTTGCTAAACCCAAGATACCTTTCAACCCTTTTTCTATTCATCCCCTCAATACCCATCCAAAATCCTTTGCACTTCAGAAAATGTTCAGCCTTGAATTCTGGCAGGGTAAAGCTAACAGGTCTGTATGCCTGGATCACCCAACTCTACCAAATATAGGTGCTGTATCTCTGGTCATATGGTGCCATCACTGACTTAGGAGATTTATGTAAAAAAAACTTTGCTGCTGACTTGCAGTTACATGTACCTTGTGGCAGAGAGGAGGACAGAAAAATGCTGTAATGAATATAGAGGAGAGTCTCAGCTGAGAGATTGCTGGACAGAAACAAAATTCTGTGCTTTGTTTCAGTTAAAGACAGAAACAGCCTCTATAGTATCTAATGGCATAATTTAGAGGTGTCAGGAAATATTTTTCTGTTTTTCACACAAAATCTCAGTGAAAAAAGTAATTCACTTTCATTAGGAAAACAGTACTGAAATTTTTCACTCCATGAAAACCTTGTTTTTTCAGAAGAAAAACATTGTTCTAACCAGAATCTTGCAATAAATGATGGTGTAGGCTTAGAGAAGGATGATGGAAAGACTTAGGAAGGAATGGTGGAAAGACTGGACCGCAATTCTACCCCTTGGTGCTTCTAATTTTCATTTTAAAAGCTTTGTGGTTTTTCTTTCTTTGTTCTTTCTAATTAATGAAGGAGGCAATAGCAGTAATCTTGGGTTTTGGGGGAAGCTAGATTATACTGAAGAAACAAGGCAAATTAGGAGAGAAAAATGTCATTCAGGATGATCTTAAATGGCCTGAGGGCTATGCACTCTGACCAAATCTGCAATTTGCAGGCTGATATTCATGGACCAGTTTACCTAACCCCCCTGCCTGTAACCTGGGACTGATGGTAAAAGCTACCTTTTTAACTAAAGTGATTTGAAATCCTTTAATGAATAGTAATCAATATTAAAAATACTTAAGTCTTCGATTCAAGTTTGGTAACTGTTCTTAGTCTATGGATTATGTGTCTGGCTCTTCAAAGTGCATTTGGAAGTGCAGGAAGCTTCATGAGCTCAGGGATGGGAGAGGGGCAGGAGTGTATTTCTGGCTGTTTCTAGGCTATTTTCTTGTGGCCTTCATCCTACAGCACTGGCTCTGCACTTCTGTTTGTGAGTGCTATGGTGCCTTCAAATCCCAGGCATGGAAGCTCTCTTGGACCTCAGAAGGTGTGTAAAAATGTTTTCAGCATAGAATCCCCATGCTGCATATTATATGTTGTTTTGCATTCCATCTTTTGCTGTTGGGTATAAATTCAATGAGGTTTCCCTCTCCAAGAAGGAAGTATTATCTTTCTTTATGTGAGGGAGGGAGATTCAGAGAGCCACCGGAAAATTCTCACATTCTGAGGTTGGAAGTGTCAGAAACAATTTTGACTGTTTCCCCAGGCCCTATGCTCCTGTTAGCAGCTGTTTAGCTCACTCAGCACACCAATTTTGTTGGATGTGGACAGAAGACAGAAAGAATAAGGTGACAAGTAGTTGATCATTTCAGTGACACCTGGTTGAAGGGCATAGACATTTGGAATAGCATGACTGTTTAGGCAGTATTCCCTTATTAATGTCCAGCTCTCCATGGATATAACTTCTGTCTCTAAAGGCAAAACATATTTCTTCTTCTCTTGCTTTCCAAATTCTGCTTGGGGACATTTTGTGTGTTGAGCAGATGAAGGACAACCACTAACATGTTATTTGCTTTCATGAGGAGTACATGGATTGCCAGGGCAATAGGATAAAGAAATGTCTCAGACAAGACTCAGATGGTATTTTTATTCACATGCACACATGTGCCTAAATACTGAGGCAGCTGGGCACGTCACAGTCTTGTTTCTTTAAGAACATCGCCAGAGAGCTACCTTCTGAATGATGACATTTATATATTTTAATACAATTCATTGTGGTCTGAGGAATGTCCAATACAGTAATTTGGTACTCTGTATCAGTTCTCAGTGAGTGACTAATCCATCAAATTTCTTCAGCACTACAAGGCAGAACACGATTTTATTTTTTTTTTTTAGCTGCTGATGTGGCGAGCTCAGGCAGCTTTTAGAAAAATCAAGTTGTGGGTTTTTTCCATCCTATATATCATCATCTCTGTCCACAGTAAAGAATTTAGAATCAGGGCTTGACTGACTGGCTATTTTTCTCAGAGTTGCATGAGGCAAAGCAGTGTACAGCTTACTCATCCAAACCTATTCAGAGTTTGAAGGTACTCTGTGATACAAATTTACTGAGCAGATAAGAAAACTTGGAAGGCACAAATGGGGCAGATAAGGACGACTGCAAAATCCCATGGATCCTTTCAGAATTGGTTTGAGAGTTTTTGGTGTTTTGCTTTGTTGTCTTTTTCTGGCATTGGTGCAGTGTATTTTTGACAAGCCTCAGCAGTTTTAGAAAAGCATTCAGAAGTTTTTGATGCTCATCTGAACCAATTCCATCTAATCAGAACAAGAGCTGAATGTTACTATTCTCAGGAAGCAATTGTATTCACAGAATTTCATCTTTTCTGATGTCCTCAATTTGTCCTCTGACAGAAGCAACTTTTATTAATCTGTCCTTTCACTGTTATTGATTGGCCGCTTATTATGCCAATGCATCCAGCTTATGTTTGCACATAAGCTGTGCAGTGAATCCAGTTGACAGCCATAATTTGAAACTCACATAGATTGAACGAAAGTAACTGTCATATTCCTGTCACTTGCCATATTCCATCTTCCAGGGGTGATGGGACAGACTTGTCATTTCAAATGGTAGAGTTCTTCGAGCAGTCAGAGTGTTCCTCTCAGGTTGCTGCTTTGGGAAGTCCCATGTAGCTACCTTGTACCTTGCCCTTCAGGTGGGCTTTGCAGCATGTGGTGGTTGGATACTGAGAGCTGCTTTGAAGCCAACACAGTCTGTGTGTGCCTTAGCCTGTAGCTGTTGTGGTACCTGCAGATTCCACACACTGTGACTGG
Organism: Parus major; assembly: GCF_001522545.3. Taxonomy (NCBI): domain Eukaryota; kingdom Metazoa; phylum Chordata; class Aves; order Passeriformes; family Paridae; genus Parus; species Parus major. The sequence goes on along the minus strand of NC_031770.1, from coordinate 15,063,721 downwards.
GAGTTCACTAATGAATGCTGAAGTGCTGAAATATTTACCCAGAGCTCATTAAGGTTGATTGTTAATGCTAGTCTGGGCTAAAATTGCCAAGGTAGTTGGCTTCTTCCTTTCTACTAGAAGCTGAGCGAGTAAGAGCAGCTCCCAGTGTTACATGTAATACTGTGTGTGTAAATGGCAAAAGGCAACATGCAACCACACATTCCTTCAGATATTTTTATTTTGGATCAGCAGCATGAAGAAGCATGGAATTCAGTGGCACTTTGCTCCGAACAGGCACTGCAGGTGGTCTTTCCTGCAGGTCTTCTTTTCCTTCATGAGAAATGGAATTGTTTGCTCTCAGCACGTCAGAAGAGTGATTGCCAAACTAATACCCACAGCAGTAGTCCCTCAAATCACCAGGCTTTAAGTAAATGCACTGCCAACTTTTTGGCTGTTTGAGCCATGAGATGTGGCTTATCCAAAGGCACTGAGAACACAGCTCTGCTGTGTAAGTAGTGCTGCAGTTTTCCCTGCACCTTGCATTTCACTGATCTTTGTCATAACTCCTCCTCTCATTGCTAAGCTGTTGGCCAGCTCTGCCATTTCTCAAGTTGGTTGCATTTGGTTTGCTTTTCTCTTCAAGGCCTGGCACCAGGGCTGGAGGTGCCTTCCAGACTCTCCAAGAGCTCATTTATACCCATTTCCCTCATGTGGAGGAGTGGGGAGGGCAGTGTTAGGCGCTTGTTCAGAGATGCCACGCAGAAGTTGTTGTCTAGAGATGCTTGCATTGGACGTGGTACCAGGAAGCTCTGTTTGTCCCGTGGGGAGCTCTCTGATGAGTGCTTTGCCCCGTGTAGACAGCACAAGCTATTGAGTGCTGCTGCTGCTTCTGCTCCTGACATAAGATTGGAAAGAGCCCAGGGCTTGTCCATGGGTTTGTGAGGGGAAAATGGCAGTTTACCCAAGAATCAAAAAGATGTAGGTTTGAAATTGGTGAAGTGTCGAGACTGGGGAACCAGGTGATATCATTTCTCCAAGCACAGTTATGTTAGGTTAAAAATCACAGTTTATGTGGCTTGAGCAAGTGTGTGTGTGGTTTCCAAAAAACTATTTTATTCTTTGTGAATGAACATTTCCCCCTCTGGTTGTATATTCATTTCACTGCCTTGGTGTAAAGGTAAAACTGTTTGATTTCACAGTGGAATTACCATTTTCCTGTTGATGTTTACTTTCCTGAGTACCTCATCATAGCATCAAATCCAGCTTTGTCTTTGGGTAGTTCCATAACATTTCCCTATAAGTAATTTCTTAGCTGTTCTGAGGTGGGCTGGCAGAGGGACACAGTGGTATGCAGATGATACAAGCCCTCATTGCACAACCTAAACAGCTGGGAGAAGGTAAAGGTACAGCTTAGACCCTGATGTGTTGGTTGTTTCTGGCTGAGAGAGGTTTTCTTCTTGGGGAATTTGTACTTATAAGGGTGTTTTCTGAGAGGTTACCTGCAGGGCCTGATGGCAGCCCTTGCAAGGGTGATAAATTAATACTTTGCACACCAATCTCAGAGCAGCTACATGCAAAGTAAAGCACTCATCAACATGGGAGAAGTTGGCTGCACAGTATGGCTTAGTTGAGGGAGAAAATAAGACTTGCAATATATTGTCTTCTGTAGGCTCAGGACTAAGTATCTATGTTTCTGTGCACCACCTTTATTAACTGGGCTGGTCCTGCAGGGAAGTGCTAAATAAGTCCTGAAGTTGAGTTATTAATTCCACTTTGGAGACTGCTGTTGAGGGGAGGCACGACATAACGCTCCTCTTGATGAAATCCTGAGGTGAGACATGAGCTGTGGAGCACAAAGATAAGGAGATTGCTTGGGCCAAACCTTTATTCTCATTTTAGTTGTTTTTTGTTTGTTTGTATTTCCCTAATGAAATCAAATTTTGGGAAAGCTGAAGAGAGGACAGTGTGGAGGGAAGAAGGCACGAGAGGAGGTTATAGCTGTTATATGGAGCGGATCTGGAACGTTTGGAAAGCCACAAGACTGCATCATATTTGGGCATTTCTGGGATGTGACAACGGTTGTAAATAGCTTTGCTGTGGCATCATCTGTTGGCCTTTATTATTGTTATTTGCTGATGACATTCCTGTTAGTCCTTGAAACATGCTGGGCATTTCTCCATTTCCTTTTGGTTAGCTCCCCAGCATGCTTTGTCTAAACCCTGGTATTACAGCCAGAGCCAGGAGATATGCAGTTACTGTTCTGCTTGAAAATATATTTTGAATAATGCTGCATATATTTTAGAGATTTTATATCCATTCTGTAATATTCTAACTGCCTCCTTCGCTGATATACAGCCTCTAGATTTGGTCCTATAGTAATGGGAAAAAATACTATATTACTTCCTAGCTCTTCTCATTCCCCAATTCTCTCCTTCCTTGAAATATGATCTATTTTGTTCTTTCTATTTCTGTTCCAAACATACATTAATACATCCAGATCCCCATATGCACTTGCTATTACTGCTTAGCACTTAATTCAGGGTTATTTGACTTTACTGAAGCTAGCTGGCTAGCTTAGCCCTCCTTGTGTCCTCCTTCATTTCTCCTCTTTCACCCCATCCCTGTCTCTCCTTCTTTCTCTCCTCCCTCCTTTTCTCACAGAATCACAGAATATTCTGAGTTGGAAGGGACCCACAAGGATCATTGAGTTCTGCTCTTAAGCGGATGGTTCATATTCTCACCTTCTAGTCACAGAATCACAGAATCACGAAATGGTCTGTGTTGGAAGAGACCTTAAAGATCATCTTGTTTCAAGTCCCCCACAACAGGCAGGGACACCTTCCACTAGACCAGGATGCTCAGGGTCCCACTCCATTCACCTGCCCATCTTTGCCCATTTACTTCATTTGCATGGAATTCTCTCAAGATAAAAATAATATATTTATGAGAAAAGCCTGCTTTCATACTCACTTGAGTGACACTACCAAATATCAGCTGTACAAGTATTTTGAAAATCTAGTTTCTGTTTCTTTAGAGGGGAAAAATGGGTGTCTTTAAGCACTGTGCTATGTAAGTATAATTACTTTTAACCATCTATTTTGTGTATTACTTCATCATTTATTTCCCTAGTGAAATAAGACAAGTGAGTTTTGCTTTTTTTTCTGTCAGTCCTGGTTTGCATGCTGGTATCTTGGTTAGATGCTGAGCTTACAAGAACTGCAGAGAATATTTGATTGCTTTGTTCCTTTTCATTGAAAGGAATGAAAGATAAAATGCTAAGAAAGTGAAATTTCAATATCTCTTCTTCTGTGTAGCTCCTCATCTGTTACTGGAAAAGAAGAATTTTTTTTTAACAAATATTTGATTGCTTATGCTTCTATTTCAAAACAAGATTTGGAAGTATCAATGCTAGAAAGCATTTTTGGAGAGAGAGCTTTGTATCATTCCTCCATGCTGAGGCTAGGAATGGATAGCACATTTCCCACACTTTTCTTTTTTAAACTTTTAAAATTTTTTTAGAAAGTGGGGGGCAGCAAATACATCCAGGCCCTTTGCCTGGTAAGAAGCAAGGGTTGGTCTTAGCATGGTGCTGATCACCTAACAGGAATTTGTCTGGCAAACCTGTGCCTGGAAGTTGGCCTTGGAGAGGGATCAACTCAACATGGAAATAGCTTTTTCTTTTATTTTCTTTTTTTTTTTAATTTCTTTTTTATTATTTCTTTTTATTTTATTTTATTTTTGTATACCTGTATTGCTGCCCTTGGAGATGGTACTCTTAATATACTGGTGCTGCAGACCCTGACTCTTGTGTAGGTATCAGTGGGCACTTTCCCAAAGAGCTCTTTTAAATCAGTGGGCATTTTGTCCCACCAGCATTGTTTCTAACCTCCAGGCATCTCTTGTAGGAGACCTGAGTGCCTGCAGACAGACATCTTGCACCAGACAAATATCACCTGCCTGCAAGAGGTCTTTGATACGTTTTTAAAAAGCAATATCCATTTCCTTCAAAAAGGCTGACCTGTCCCATTTGTGATATACTTTCACTTGATGTAACTTGCTGAAGCAATAATCAGCTTCTTTAAAATTCTGCTCTCTGGACACTTCTAAAACACTTGAATATTTTACTCTATCCAGGATTCAAATAGCTTGCTCCTGTGCCCACTTTCAGTTTGTTTTTTTTTTTAAAAAAAGTAACTGAGAAGTTTTCATGAACAATGAGCTCATTGAAGCAAAGAGAATTATTTGGCCAAAAATTCCATCTTTTTATGAACTGACAGTATTGCAGATTATCTGCTGAACTATCTGACTGTAATTCAGAGAAATGCATGACTTCTCTGGTTTTATTGCTGCATTTGTGTGGGTGAGCCAATTCTACTCCCCTGCATTTTACACATTTTACAGGTCTTGCTGTTCTCCTCATGTTGACCAGCATTTTGTACTGATAAACAGTGCTTTGCTTCCCTCATTGGGTGTATTTGATGGCCTCACTGTCTTAAATAGTGACTGGAACAAAAATTGCAACTTTCTGGTTTAGAGCTTTTGGATGAACCCATTTTTTTCCTATTTGAGAAGCACTTGTGAACATCTCTGACCTGCGGTCACAGATAAGTGGAGAATATAGGCCCATTCCGGTGACTTGTTCTCCAAGAGATTTTCTTTAATAGCCAGCCTAAGATGGCCAAGACTATCATGCTTTCAGGATGTCATTCCATTAATTCTGAGGAGAAATTTTCAGTCTGACAAGGGTTTTCCATTCAGTCTCTTGTCTGCTACTGGTCTGAGCCTTCTTATCAGTTGGGTTTTCCTTCCATGTGCAATGGTGACAATGACTTGCTGCTTATCTCATGTTGAAATTTAGTAATTCATGGTGACGTAGGGGCTAAATTGGAAAATGGAGAGGATTTACACAGGAGAAAAGCCCTGTGTTGCTATTTCTTGCAAATTCAATTCCAGAGGTTTATATTTCTAGAGAGATCACTCTTGCTTTTTTAATCTGAGACAGAAATTAAGATGTAATTTGTCAAACCTATCAAGAGCATTGCACAATGCCAATAAAACTTAAATGAAACATTACTTAATGACATGCAGTGGGCCTGATTCTATGTGCAGTGTGCACTTGCACAGCACTGTGCACACCTAAGCATGGCACTAGAGTGGTTTTGACTTTGAGTAGCATCTCATGCAACTGGTGTCTGGCTCTGATCAGCAGATGGAAATGACTGAAAAGGTTGTGAGCAGTGTTGTGGGTTATATGCCTCCAAATCCAACTGGCTCATCTTGGAAACATTTTATTAGTGTTCAGATTCTGCCTCGTCTTTCAATCTGATCCAACAGAGCTTTCTCTGAATTACAATGTCTGGTGGGTCATGCAGGCTGTGATCCAAAATCCTGGCTTTATTTTCAATTTGATAGCAGCACAGTAAGTTCCTCCAAGTAACTGCATAGGATGGGTGAAAATAAAGCAATCCCAAAATGTTGAATAAATATGAACGGTAGAATCCAGAAGAGGGAAGTGTATACAGGGAGATTAAGGAAGATGGATGGCTCACACTCTGAGTGGCTGCTGTGGCAGGATTCCACCTTGGTTCAGTCATGCATGCAGTCATCTCCACTGCTTTCAACAGCCTATGTATAGCTTCTACTCCACAGGTACCAGCCACTGCCTTCCTGATCATGATAGAGAATCCTGGTGTGACTGAATTGCTCAGGACTGTGAGTCCAGTAAAACATAACTCAGTCACGTATTTCCACAGGCCTGAATACACCTACCAGGTATCATTCCATAAAACTAGTCACATCTCCAGAATCTCAGCCAAAATCACAGCCTGATCCTTTAACATTAGAACTATTTCCCTTCTACAGTGCATTGTAATGTTACTGCTAACAATAGATGATCTTTCTTCTTGGTACAACCTGACCACACAATAGAGAAACTCAACATAGCTACAAAGACAGAAAATAAAGACTTATTACATATTCTTTAGTGTTATATCAATACACAAGCAAAGTGTATGTTCTAATCCTTTATTCTTATGGCAAAGAAAGGGTTATTCTATATTTAAAATGAAAATGGCATTAAATTAAAATGCTATTTTGAAGGCCATTGTGAAACCCAGGGCTTGCAGAGAGGAGACAAAACCAATCCTTTTAATAATTGCAAGGTCCTGATCTTGTTTGCTTAGATGCTATGGTGGTAGACTCAGAATTGGCACTTGGTAAATACAACATAGTTTTTGCATAATATTGGTTAAGCTGTTCTTGGAATTTTTCACCTCTGGGTGAAATTGCCTGCTAAAGCAATGTTGAAATTGGCCTTGGTTGTGTGGAAGCTTTTCCTGATGATTTTGTAAATAGATCATGGTAGATTTGTTTTATTCTTCTATTAAGAAAGAACTGAGGAGACTGAGCATTCATCATTATAAAAATTGCTGTTTGACTGAAGGTTCTTTCACAAGTGCAAATCTGCCTTGTTAATCTTCTGTTTCCTTCACCCTCATTGGAAACATTCCTCAAATTTTGTGCTAGGTGCAGATATACAATTTAGCAAGTGTAGAAAATAAAAGCCCTGAAACAATCAGTTATCACTAAAAAGCCCCTTCTGATCTCTTGACGATCTTGCCAGGCATGAAGGTTTCACTCTGTGGTTTCTCTAGTAGCAAAAGCAGTTTGATTTTCACCACGTCCACTCTTTCCTTCCTTTGTCCTGGCTCTCGCCATAGCTGTATCAGCACACTTATTTGAAGGACTTACTTGGAAGACCAAATAATGAAGTGAGCAGGGCTTTTTTAAAAAGTCCCTTGCTGCAGGAGTGTATGTGCTCTGCATCATTTTGATTGAAGAGAACAGCTGCTTAGCCAAAAAATGGGTTTTCAACTACTGAAGTTGTTGATAGGGAGGAGGAGGGATGTCGGTAAACAGTTTAATAAAATGAAAAATAAATAAAAATGAAAAATGGTGGTGCATTGCATCCTGCTGTTGAGATTCACAAAATGTAGAAACCAAGGAGCTTTGCTTCTCTCTGGTATGAGCAGAGACGTTCATCCAGTAGACCCATGTCCTGATCTCTGCTGGATTTGGGACACTTCTGTCAGTGACACACTCCGCCAGACTGCTGGGCATATTTCAGCACTCCCTTCCTCCCTCCCCCTAAAGCAGTTGAATTTATCGTAAAATAATTGTGTATTGATTGAGATGGAGAGCAAATGTAAAGCTGCCCCAGTGCCTGGGCTGTGACATTCCCTGGGCCTTCCCATCTTTGAGCTGGGCAGACTGGAGGTCACAGTCCATCTTCACACCATGTGTGAGCACTCAGCAGCAGCGTATAAATTACACCCTTACCAGGCACTTCTTCTCATGGTATACCCATTATCTGACCTTAAACAGATATTTATTTTCCCTTTGCCCACCTATCTTTGATCTTTTTCTTTCCTTTGCCAATCTGTGAAAATACAGGTGAAACAGACTCAAATGACATTGCACTTGACTCCGTGTAAGTCTTAGTCATAGATTCTATAATGTCACAAAATTATTGTATTGATCCAGCACAGTTTAAGATGTGTTTGAGGTATTTTATTTTATCCATATGATATGTATAACAAACCACTACATAATAATGGCCATATTAAGTAAATTTAGCACTTTGTGGTACAAAGATGTTGCACAAAGCAAATGTTATTGCACAGGATTTTCCAGAAAACTCTTTCTACCTAACTTTGCATCGGAGATCTGGAGAAACTGTAAACTAATTGCAAATTTTGTAAATGAGACAAAGAGCAGGATAAGGTGAACAGCAAGCTTAGTGCTCTTATGCATGAAGTAGATTGAAGCAGTAGCAAGGTGAGCTCTGTCAAGCAACGTGCATTGAAGCACTGCCAGGTGTAAACTCTGCTAAAGAAACAGGGCTGTGTGTCATTATCTCACGTGGGATGAGGATGCAGCATTTTGCAAAGTCATGGCATTGAAAAGGAAATTTCATCTCTGGGGTCCTATCTTTCGGAGTGTTTCAGCTTTTTTTTTATTGGTGGGTGCTCAGCACAGCTAAGCTCCAGAGCATTTGTAAAGAGCTCAGTGTGAATTGAGTCATCTGACTTTTCAGCCATTGACTTTGAGTGCTGTGTTTGACTTTTACTCCAGAGAAGCTGCTGCAATGAGCCAAATGCAAGCAGGGCATATTGCTGACACTGCTCCTGCGAGCAGTAGGAGTTGAGCAAAACATAGCATGCATATTTACTTTGCTCATTTAACATGCAACAAATAAATAAATTAAAACGCTAACACCTTGGTGGGAAATCAATGAATCACTTAACAACAATAGATTCTCCTGTACCTTTTGTCTCTGCATTAATGCTGCATTAAATCAAATTACTTTCATTATGATGGATGTGAACTGAACTCATTTAGCAGCAGGACAACCAACGCTTTCTTACCCACAGAATCTTCATGTTTCCATCAGAGACCTTGGTTCAAGAAAACATGACATTTCAAGCTAGGTGTGAGTTTCTTTCCTTCAAGCTTCTGCAGAAATACCTTTTAAAAGGAGAGCTGAGGTTGAATGTGTGCCCAGTGTGCAGTGGATTACACAAAACCAATAAAAATAAATTGCTGAAATCCCACACGAATTCTTCCTTCCTGACTATTTTTGCCATCTGGGAAAAAGAAATGGATGGGTTTTGGGTTGGTCCTGTCATCTCTCTGTCCCTCCCTTCCCTTATCATAAAATCAACTATTCAATAATCACATTAGCAACTTGAGAATAAAAAAATCTTGGACAGCTGATTTTACTTGCTAATTTGTCCTCTTCACAGAAGAATTAAATTGTTTATGTGCAAAACTCACCTGATCTTAGAGCTAACCAGAGATATTTAATTCCTGTTTTAAGACTCTGGGACAGCCTTAAGGGATTGATACACACCTAAAGAAACCAAGGTCCTCACAACTTTTGTTGTTTATGACAATCATGAACAAAATTCCCAGGAAATTTTCATAAAATTTCATGATCATAAAAGACATAAAAGTTTACCTTAGCTACATATTTTCCAGCCCCTCTGCTTTTTCTGTTACAAAGATTATGCTGTCATAATACATTTTAATAGGAGTGATTTTTGTTTCTAGTGTGCCATGTGCCATTAGCATGAGGTACAGTGTTCATGCAAGAGACTTGAACCAGGGACAACAGGACTGAAGAACCAGAACTTTCCATTAGCTACAGAAACCATTCTCGCATGGAGGAGTAGCAGCTTCTCCAAGTTTCTCTGACCAGCTTCTAGAGATACATAATAATGTGCCCTGGGTTCTGTATTCTGCATCTGAAACTGATGTTTAGGACATATCCATGTGGATGTGTTCAGATGTTGTTGTGGTTCAGGAATGGTGCTCTCCAGTTTAGTGCTCTCCAATTTAGGCTTTACTGGTTGCATGTTCCCCCTTCCCCTCTCCCTGCCCCCCTGCACTGAGCTGGAGAGGAGGACTGAAGGCACAAAAGGCAAAGATCATGGGTTGAGGTAAGAACAATTTACTAGAAATAGCAATGAGTTAAGAAAACAGTAACAGCGACAATATTAATAACAGAAGTGTAAAGAGGGAGTGATTCACACACAAAAATGTTCACCAGGAGCTCGACCTGACCACAGCTACACCACCCTGACCAGTCTCAAGGCTTGGAACCAGCATCACCCAAGCATTCCCTCTGGCTCAGGGCCAGCACCACCCTTGCTCAACCAGAAGGAACACCTCCCTGGAAGAAAGTCCCATTCCCTACCCTTGGCAAGGAGGTGAGGTGGTATTGAATAACTTCCATATCCTAGCCATGCCCCCTCCTATGGCAAAAAATTAACCATATCGTGGTTAATTAACCCTATCATGGCTGAAACCAGGACAGACATCCTGGAACTAACTCTGCCTCTATTTGGCATCAACTGATTGCAGAAGGGTGAGAAATCTGATGTATCCCACTGGCAAGGTGTGTTCAGAAAGAGTAGACTATTACCTATAGAACTACTGGATAAGATGTGCACAGGAATTCTGGAGTGACTATTGCATCGTAAATCCACATGCTAGTTTATCCTCCTACTACATCTGTCTAGTCAGACCCTTAAATTTATTAAATGAATTCTGAGTAAGAGCTGTTTTAGTATGTATAAGGACATTTGACTGTGTTAAAAAAGTCCTATGTGAAATTCAGAGCGCAGTACCTAACCTAAATTTACATGAGTGGGACTTGGATGTAACATTTTATTTGCATCTGAATCCTTATAGAGAGGTGAACTTCTGCCGTGAGACAGGCCAATATTTACTGAACTCGCTTTTCACTTGTCTCTGTCACATTGCAAGCCATTTAAAAGACATCCTTTTTGCATTTCTGAGCACAGGAGCAAGTGCTGCAGCTTCATGCATTATTGAAAAGTGTGCCCTTGGCTCATACAATATAGCAGGGATCCAAATGATCTCCAGACTCAAGCTTTTTATATACACACAGGCAGGTCAATAATGAGGTTCCAGAGCAGTGTAAGAGTGAAAGGACTGAAAGTAAATGCAGAACATAAATTAAAAGTTGGGTTTATGCAAAAATGAACAGATTTGTACTGGGGAGGCAGCAGATGAAAATACCAGGCATTAGAAGTTCAGGTGACCTCTAAATCCATTTTTGTGATAATCTCAGCTGGCCAGGCACTGTCCCTCTCTCTCTCAACTTCTTCTCTGGAAGCTATTTTGCTCTGTGTGTAACTATTGAATATTCTTTGAAGCAGAACCTCAGTAACCCATTTCCTGGTTGAATGCTCTCACCTGAAGGTCATATTTAGTCATCCATTCCCTTTGCCTGACCTGTACTACAATGAAGAAAAGCCTGAAAAGTTATTTAATAGCTGATGGGAATGCTTTAGTGCAAGAGAATTAAAGTGCTTGGCCCCTTTAGGAAAAGATCAAGATGTCACTTTGTGAGACTTTATGTCCTGTTTTTCTCCTTCTGGCAGCAGTTATGGATGTTAATACAACAAAGTGAGCTAGGAAAAGGACCCGTGTGTGCAAAGTGACAAATCCCAATATGAAACACAGATTTCTGTCAAGGGGAAGGGGTAATGAAGTATTGAAACAAAGTATAACATCAAATCATTCCCCTTCAGGTCACAACTGGATGCCTCCTCTTGAAGTTCTGTTTTAAACAGAAAAGATGTGGCTTGAAAAGGGGGCAGCTGGGTGAAATGTAGGGCCCAGTACTATGGAAAAGCACTCAGATTAGATCTAAAGCTATGTCAATGAATTAATGACATAGTTTGCTCCCAGGTGTTACTTCATGTCAGACAAGCGTGTGTGCTTGAGATTTTGGAAATCCTCTGTTTTCCTGAACAAGAAAGGATTTTTGAAAATTTATTCTTACTTTTATCTTCCCATTAAGAATAAACAAACAAACAAACAAAAGCACCCAAACCCAGAATTAGCTCTGGTCTATCTACCCCAGCAGCTAGACCAAGTTCTTTCCCTCTCCAAGATTTTCCAAATGCATGTTTCCTCATGAGCTTCCATTTTCTTATGCATCAGCTTCAGCACTGATATAGCTACGTACTGTGCTGGTCACTCATTTGTTGGCATTTAGTGTTCCCTGGGTTTGTGGTAACTCAAGGGTCACTGAAAACTCTATTCACAACTCTATTTGTCTTTCCATGTGTTTTTGCTAATTGGGCCTGGAAAAACACCATCTACAGGCATGCTGCTGTATACCTATAAAATATTCATATTAAGATTGGCAAGGCAGTGTAGTTGAGACCTAAGTTAAGGCAGTAATACCCTTTAAAGATTATGGTAAATATACCAGGGGCTTTTGTTATCGGCCTTGTTTTTTTCAAGTGTTAGGTCTATACACATATGAGATGGGTAAGCCAGACTTCTTGTTTAAGATGTGCTAAATTATTTCCATAAATCTTATATTGTTGGCTGTTTAAATTATTATGAGCCAAGGTCCCTGGCACTAGAGGCTACACACCACAATGAAACGTGTTCATATTTTCTGTGTTTATGAATCTAAATTATGACAGGGTACTTTTTTTCTCTTCTGTCTCATGCTTTTTTCTCCTCAGAGCACTCCACTGTGGATATTCACAGATGGGCTAATAACAATTGCAACAGTTGCCTATTTGTCACCCTGTCATAGGTTGCCAGAGATTCTTTATTTGTGCTATTAAAAACATACAAATAAAAAACACCTTTTAGTTGTCTGATGGTCCTCCTTGAAGGCCCATTTAGTTTCCAGAGAGGCATTGAAAAATCAAGTTTTTAATACTTATAAAGAATAAACAATGAGAAAGAAACTTCTTTCCTGCTTAATTGTCACTCATCCAGGTCTGCTTTCTGCAGACCTGCCACGTAGCACTTATGCAGTGTGTTTCCTTCCTTCTTCCAAAGGTAGGATACAAGAGAGGTTCAGATCGCAACCAAGCCATGAAGAAGTGAACAATGTGCTCACTTTGACAATAGCTTTATCTACATCACCTGTGTGTTACAGGATTTTCTCTTTTTGAGCTTTTTTAGAGCTAAAATTTTTCCTACTTTGGTCAAACAAATGGCTTTGCCTTTTTTCCTAGCACATTTCCAGCAATTCATCTCCCACTTTTACCATTGAAACAATGACTTTCAGGCCCTAAAATAGAAAACAGTTCCTAGTAGAAGGGAATGCATACCCAGCCATTGCAACACAAGGTGTAATGTTGCATATGAAATCACAGGTAAAAAACCTAAGTATAAATTCCCCCAAGCAGGATTCACTTGGCAGCCTGTGCTTCACATCCTAGTTTCCTCAAAAAACTTCCAAGAGGCTTTTGCAGATTAGAAGTCATGAAAACCTTGCTCTCACACCCCTGGTGCTGATACATATAGCACCACACTCATACCTGTATGCTGAGCCATACATACCAATGCTTTGGCTATTTGCTTGGCAAGTGTCTTCAAAATACCTGTGCAGCAGAATCCAGCCCTCTCTGTGCCAATGCACATCTCCTGTGGCTTTGTTCGGTCCAAAAAGAAAATTTCTGGGGCAGGGAATATATTTTTCTTTGTTTTCAGACCACATGTAGAAAAATGGAGCTGATCTTGGCTGGAGGTGATTGGTCAGGTCATGACAGAAACAGGAAATGCTTGTAGAGGCAACCAATATAATTCTCCTCCCCTGTGGTGGGACTTTACAGAAAGCTTCAATGTTTTTTCAAAGCTCTGTCTTCTAGGATCCTAATAAATTATGCACACTTGCTGGAGTTGGCTATCTGATACCCTCCCTTCTGGTGCTCACTTACAAAATTACTTCCTCTGGGAACTCTTAGTAATGGAAGACATGGCCAAGATGAAGTGGGAGCTTGCTAATTGGTAGTGATAGTCTACTGAAGCATTAAGTAAAGTAATCTTACTTTATAGTGTTTTTCTCTGATCTCATTTTCATCTAAACCTGCTGCTATGTCTCCAGCTGGAAAGCAGAGCTTATCTCAAAGAAGATGCACATTCCCCATATTCTACAATTGATCACTCATCATAATAAATATGTGCAGCACACTTTGAGAGTTCTGTCCCTGTTACAGTCTGCTGTCCACAGTCATGCTAATGTGGCCATTTTGCTTAGGGTTTGCTGTGTGCAAGTGATGAAAGACATTAATGTTTCCCTGGAGTAGCTAATGGGCTCTTTCATAATTTGCCTGTCCCCTGTTGGCATTGGCTGACTTGTGGTCCAGGATGGGCACTTCTTCACCTTTGCAAGAGTCATAATATTATTTTGCTAAATATAATGACACTAAGGGGACTGAGTTTCTTGGAGTTGAGATTCCACAGAATTATAAAATCTAATCACCAGTTAGAGGTGTTGAATCCTGACCTGTAGAAAAGGGAGAAAGGCAGGTGAGCACTCTCAAGCTTGCACATGAAAGAACAATCAGGTAAATTTGGGGATAGTCCTATAGACTTGATCCTAAACTGTGTCACACTGCTGAACCAACCCAGCTAATGAGCAGCTGTCCCAGCCCTCCCAAGTGCTGCCTCCAGACCAGGGACACACAGGAGGTCTCAGCTCTTACTGAAATGCTTCAGACCCTTGTGTAGACCAGACAGCCCTGAAAAATGAGGTGGCCAGTCCTTTGAGGATTGTTTCTTTTATAGACATTATTCATAGTTGTTCTATTGCACATGGTTAGTAAGTTCAGTAATAGTAGACAAATTGCTGATGTGTCCTGTGGTGGTTGTCCTTGGTATATATTTACTTCTGACATTTGGGATAATCTTAAGCATGTTTTAAATGTCAGAAGAAGAGGTACCATGAAACATCCAGGCAGTTAATCTATAGCTTAAATCTTTTATTAATTTCAAATGCTTTCATTCTACTGTGATTATCTTTTATTCACCTCATCTTATTTTTCTGTCCATCAGAAATTATCTTTGCTTATCAATGATTATTTTTATACTCTTGAAATTTCAGGTCTTGGCATTGTCTGTGAGCTGCCATGTGTGAGCACTGCACTGAATGTGTGAGCTGCTCTAGCTCAGGAACACCCTCATTTGGGAATAACTCAAAGTTAGATGTGTAGTGAAGGTTGCAGCAGTTTTCTGCTGGCACATACAGGGCTACTTGTAGGGCTTCCCTAAACCTCAGTGGGGCTAAGGAATCACAGGAATTATGAATTGCAGTGCAGGATTTACCACCAGTGTAATGTGCCTTCCTGCTCCTTGGCCAGCTGCTCTTCATCTTTCTTCCCCATGCTTTCTTGCCTGTCTTTTCAATCAGTTTTGGCTTTCATTCTTCCTTGCTGCTCTCCAGTTCCCAAGATACTGTCTGTGTTTTCCTCCACAAGAGACCCAGAAAAAGACTACACTGGGTTTGTATTTCTAGGGAGACTAGTTTGTGACAGCCTGTGCTGTAAAGATGCTTTGTCTCTACTGAAGCAGGCTGTGTCCCAGGGATAAGAGTAGTTTCTCTTGGGTGAGAAATACTGGATGAAGAGGAGTTTTACTTTGTTAGCAATGAATGAATATTTCTGTTGTTTGACATTGTAGTGTGTGATATTAGAAATTATACCACCCTTTAAGCCTTAAGTTCAGAGGTTCATTTGCAGAAGATTTTTTTTTTGTTTGCTTAAAAGAAACCCCTCACTATTCTAGATTTAATGGTAAATATCTTTTAAAACTTTTAATTGGCACTGGGCAAAGGTGGTGTATTAAAGTCATCACAGTGTGGTGATTATAAATGACCAGGGTAGCAAACAGTGGCAGAATCTCAGGCACCAAAAATATTCCAGTATCCATAATATTCATCCAGCCATGTGCATGTCTCCCTGGGGAAAAGTGCTGGTGCTGTGCTGAGGGCTCTCCTTGGCTTACCCAGGCAGAGTGATGGAGAGCTCATGTCCTTATGTGAGTGTGTAGGGAAGGCAGATTGTACTTTGGAAGCCAGAGAGAGGGAAGAGGTGTATCAAACATGTTGCAAGCTCCTACCAGCACCAGGTCCCACAGCCCCAGGGGGATCAGATTGACTGGAAGGAAAAGAGAGAGAGAGAGAATTACATCTTCCTGCAGCACACCAAAATCCATGTCCTGCACAATAAAGAGTTATGATATTTGCTGGAGGCACAGTCCAGTACCAGTCTGATGGTTTCACCGAGCAGTGGATGATGTTGTGTTCGACCCATTGCTTTTCATCATGGTGCTCACTGTGTATCCAGAGATACTCACTAGGGGGAACAGCTTCTTGATGCATCATTGCTTTTTGGGGATGCTTCAGTGGGATTGAGGCAGAATTCCTTGACTTATTCTACAGCAGTGTGTTTATGTCACAAGTAAGGAAGCAATGCCTGTGAGACACTATTATACTCACCTTCCAGCTGACAGACTGGTTATTCCAGCCACGAGGCCCGTTGAAGGAAGATCAGAAGATAATTGACTGACAAGTTTTTTAGCAATGTTAAAGTCAATAGCTGCAGAGGTCAGTTTATTTGAACAATGGACCCATTTACAAAGGGTTACAGAATGCTAATAATAATTTTTGTTTTAATGGAAATTCTAATCATTGTCAAGGAAGAATTAACTCTTAAATGTTAAACTTGAATATCCTTTTGAAATCTGAAAGCATTGGTTCTTGGTCTAAGAACCAATTTTTTCTATTGCAATGAGTGTGAAAGATTTGGAAAAAAAAAATATATGAAAAATGCCAAAAGTCAGTGCTTTGATTGCATGCCAAAAAGAACTGATTTTTACCTACAGTCAGCTGAATTGTGAGTGTGTGCATATGTATTACATACATATATGTATTTTTTTTTCAAATTTCTCATTGACAATACATAGAAGCATGATTGAAGGAAGTGGCATGACTGGGTTAATAGTGAGGAAAAAAAATCTTAGTTGTTAATAATCAGAAATGAAATTTAACTACTCAAATTCCTGAGGCTTCTGTCGTGAATAGCTATCAGATCTGAGGCTCAGAACACTGCTGGTCAGGCTCTGGAACAGACTGGAGCAGCTGTGCTCAGAATTAAATGGGTTTTTTTTTGTTTTTTTTTCCTGTGGGGTGAGATAATTCCTAAAGTTATTTTTGCCCACTTCATGTATGTGTAATTATCAGGAAAGCTGTAAGTCTACCAAGAACCAAAGTGTTGTCTACTGCATACATTAAATGTTCATACTGGCTTTCTCTTTTCAAATCAAGCTTAGTGCTTAGTATCAGTGAAATTTCTGGTAAAAACCATCAGATTTCAAGGTTGAGCCATTTATTATGTTCACAGAAAGTATTCTTTCTACCACTCAGAATCTTTAGAAAATCTCACAGTCCTTCCAGTAAAATGTTGGAAAGCACTAATTTTGGCATGCACACTTGCTGAGCCTCCCTACTTCTCTTGCTAGTGGAAGTCTTTGGAAGCAGAGAAAACCTCTTAAACAGACACACAGAAATAAGTCTTCATTTTAAATTTCTCTTTATTTTTGTGTGTATATGGAATGACACAAGGAAGCAGCTCTGATGGGAGCTACTGTATCTCTCAGCTCACCTGTTTTGTTCTTTCTTCTCTCTCTGTTATAATACATTTTGTTTAGGGCCAAGTTAACCTAATGTGGTTTTCAGTGAGAGCTGCCACCAGGACACCCCTTGGCTGCAGACAAGCTCAATTTTAAGGATGCCAGAAATCCAAACAAATTCCTTTTGTTGCTGTGACAATAGCTTTGAGTCCTCTATGGCATGGGGGAGCATTGAGCTTGCATGCTACTGTGCCTGCTGTAGCCAAAACTGGATCTGTAAAAGGAAGAGAGATGCTCAAGAAACCTGAGGAAAATTGCAGGTTTGTTGGGAAGGGAACAAATCAGGTCTTGTTCCTTTGGTGGACAGAGTTGGCGTCCAACAGAGCTTTGAACAGCTTACAGAGGAGTGACCACGGGGCTGTGTCTGGTTGTAGGAAGTACCAGGTTCCTTCAAGCAGGTCTCCATGATATCTTGCAGGCAGAGGAGAGGGAATGTTCTTAACCTGCTGGTGGTTACAGGACCATAGAAAGCCATGCAGAACTACTGGAAATGTGCTGAAAGAGGGAATATTCACCTGGGAGAACCCCGGCAGCTCAGCCTCTGTGTCTGTTCCTTCCTGTCTGATGTGGGGCATGCAGACAAGGCAGGGTGGGCTTTCAGAGCAAGATCACATCTCCTTCAGAACACAGAAAATCAGACACTTGAATGGATCTTGTCAGTTTAAGAGACAGGAAAACCTGCCAGGTTTCTAGTCTTCTTTCACCATCTAAGTGGTTTAAAGAAGTGGTAAAACACATGAAAATCCCTTTTTTCTAATTAATCACTACACTTGGAAACTAGAAGATTTAATCAGTTCCCTAATATCCCTGAGTAAAGGGAATAATCTATAAGCCTTTGATTTTTATATAAGTCTTCATTCTTTTCCTATCCAACACTTCAGCTGGAGCATTCTGACCTACACACTTCAGTTTTATTGCTTTTCTTTCTTTATGATATTTGTTCAAGCTAAAACAACTTTGGGAAGGTAAACAATACCTCCATATAACTGTTTTGTTTTCTGGCTCTCATGTGTTAACATGCCCCTGAATGTTTGTGCTGCATTTTCCTTAAAGGAAATCTTTACTGCTCAGCTTCCAGCCCAAGCAAGTGAGATCCTAAGAAACTTCGAGTTTTCCAGAAGAGCTTAGCTGCATAAATGTAACTACAAAACTGAAGAAAATGTCCAAGTGCTACACCTATGCCATATTTTGTATGAGGAATCCTATATAACAGCTTCTGGGAATCTGGTGAGGAGCTGGCTGCCAGCCCTTTCTATGTGAGTGACACCCAAATAATAGCAATGAAAAGGAGAGTGTGCCCAGTGGATGCAAAGCATAGGAGGACTAAGTCCATGTTAGTTACATGGTGAAACAAAAACACTGTACTGTGCACTGCTTCAAGGGAATCTCTGTGGCATGTACAAAGCCAGCTCTGGATTCCTCTGAAAAGCCACACCTCAGCCAGAAAAAGAAGCATGGCTCCCATATGAGTTGAAGTCTGTGCAAGATTACTGGTAGTCTGGAGTCCAAGTTTTCATGTGCAGTGAGAGGTGATCAAGGGAAGGGGGAGGAGAAACATCAAGAATGTGCTGTGATGCAATGATACTGTGAGTTTGGTTAAAGCAGTAGCAGCATGTTGCTACGTGCTTTTGCGTCTGCTCCAGTTCATCCATCTCTAATTAACAGCCTTTTGGCTTTTGTCTGTTAATACACTTATAAAATATTGCTTTTCTGATGATAGTAAATCTGTATGTTCAGATATTTTTAAATGCTTTGCTACATTCTAGTTTCTAAATTAAGACATTATGTGCATACGCATATCAAGTAGTGTAAGAAAAAAGTAGGTTTAGCATGGCCTCTTTGGCTTTCACAGGCTTAAATGATGACACAAAATACCAAAAGAGGAACAAAGTTTAGATGGTTACACGATCTATAGAAGGTCACCACAGGCAGAAACAGAAGTGAAAGACAAAATTTGGGATACAATAACTGCAGGAGTCTTGTTCCTAATTCCTTAAGCAAGTTTGTCTAGGAAGAGATGAGTTTACCTTGCCTAAGTTCACATTGAACAGTTAGATTCTATGAAATTGGGGTTTTTTTCTTTATTAACTTTCAAAAAATCAGGTTGTTAACTGTTGCTTTACTGTGTCTCTGGGTCCGGTGAACTATTTTTCACACCCTTAGGAGTAGTGGATATATTGTATACAGGGATGAGCAAAAGACTGTAGCAGTGGCTCCTCACTTGCAGGCAGTGAAACATTAAGATGCTCGTTTGCAGTACAAATACACAAGCCTGTTCATCACATTGCCCAACACTAATGCATTTATATGGCTACAAATTCCATTACTTTGTGCAACTGAAAGGACAGAGGAGTTTGCCAGATAGAGAGAAATTCCAGAGCACTCTTATTAAGAACCTGATGTCAGTCCAGAAAGGGATGGTATATATTGTTTTAAGCATTCAACAAAACAAACCTGAAAAAGAATCAAACTGGAGATGGTTTAAGTTCTGCTTCTGGGCATAGCCAGACTGCCACAGAAAGGTAGAGAAGTAATTGACTAAGCAGACTTCATCTCTTGAACAGGCATAGCTTCTTCAAAAAATAATGATACAAAATGATTCTTCTACTCACTGAAGATATAGAAGTCTTATATACTGCAGGAGGTTGTTCTAAAGGTAGTTTTATTGAAGATAAGCTTTCAAAACATTCCTATAATTTTTTTTTAAGACAGTCAAGTGAAGCCTGGAATTTTTCTACGGTAGTATTCATTTTTAAATATCACTAAAATCAGAGGGCATAGATTTGCCAGTCTCACAGTGTTCTGATGGCTGAGACTTAGCTGTGTTCAGTGTTCAGAGGAAAGGCTTTCCTAGAAGCCTTCTCTTCCAGAGGCTGATCCAATCCTGGCTATGACCAAGCGTGACTCCCATGGACTGTGGATGTGAAGGAGGCAGCTCTTTCACCTCTCTAGATCTCAGGTAGGGCAATACTGAGTCTGAAGGCAGCTGAATCTGAGCAGAATCAGTCAGCAGCACAGAGTCAGGAAGGCTAGAGCAGAGCTAAGGAGCTCTGGAAAGGCAGTTTTAGGAATCTTTGTGCAGACAGTTTGATGTAAGCACAAGCTGGTGCCCCTCGATGTGATCGCAAGTGTGCAGCTCTCACTATGCCAGCTAAAGGTCTGAGCTCCTCAGCCTGCCTTTTTCCAATCTCTGCTGGGCACAAGCAGGGCCAGCAGGAAATGCATGCAGTTGTAGTGTTTTGCAATTCCTCCAAATGACTCATGAGCCAGAGATGGGGTAGCGTGGGGGGAAAGGAGAAGGAGGGAAACAAATTAAAAGGATGGCTTAGAACTGAGAGGGAGTCCTGTAACCAAAAATAGGAGTCTTCTACTATTTTTCCTCTTTCTCACATAGGACATAGTCACAACACAGTGGAGACAAAGTTTCAAAGCCCCTCTGAAAATGCTTCTGGGTACCCACTGCATCACTAGGTAATTAGTGACATCCAGGGACACTTTGGCACCTCTGCCTTGCTGCAGATGACATGGAGTCGCTTTTGAAAAATACCTTCTTTGTGAGTGAAAATAAATACTAGGAGAGTGGTTTAATTTCTGTCTTTTTTTTCCTGGTTGGTAAAGAGAAGCCTTGAAAGAGACTCGAGAGTGAAGCAGAATAATCAAGCAACTCATTGATCTAAAGTTAATCTGATGCAACTGCCTCAGCAAATGCTAAAAATGGCCTCCTTTGCTCCTTTCTATAACTGAGGAAACAGCTTCTGCCAATATCCCTCTAACACTAGCTGCCCTTGGCGCTTTTGTTAAACACGCTCCGTGTTTGAACAGATGAAATGAAACTCATTTGTTGTTATTGTTTAAGATTAAGCTGTACTTATGGAATTACCGAGGCTTTATTAGGCCAGTTTCCTAGAACACTAAGAGAACGAAAAACAAAAATTAAAAAGAAGAAGAAATTCTGTTTATTTTTTGTTTTAGAACTCAGTACTGAGCTTTGAGTTTCTGCTGTTCTCAGTAGGGAATTATACAGCATTATTTTCTTTAAAGAAGCACCAAGAAGTTGTCTTTAAAACATTATAGGTGTAATACAAAGGTACTAGGCACTATACAAAGCATTCAGAATGTTTCCAAAATGCTTAGAAGGTGAGTTTCTGGTGAAAAATAAGAGCAAATCATGCCTTTTAGCTCTGGGTTCTGATATGGAATCTGTACAAGCATGAGCAGGTCACTTAAACGGACTATCTACTGCAAAATGAAGCTATTGAGTGCATCAAACTACCCAGGGAAGACAGAAAATATATCTGTAGGCAAAATGTTTGGTGCTGACCTGCTGGGATTTATGCAAGCTGAATTTTCTTTTGTGCTTTCACTGATGGAAAGCATTTCTGCCAAGCCATCAGAAGCCATAATTTTCTTAAATGAAAACTCATCAGTCCTCTAAGTCATCTTGAAAATGTGCTGTGGCTCACAACTAGTATTTTCATAGAATCTTAGAGCAATTCAGGTTGGAAGGGAGCATGGAAGGTCTCTAGTCCAGCTTCCTGCTTAAAGCAGGGCCAGCAGTGAATTTTGACAGCGCTGCTGCCCAGCCAGGCAGTGCCCAGCCTGTACCACACTGGTGTGGGGCTCCACATTTGTCCCAGCTGGATACCACAAGGTTCCCACTGGCCCATTTCCCTGGCCTGGCATTGTCCCTCTGGATGGCAGCTCTGCCCTCTGGCACAGCAGCTGCACCCCTCAGTTCACTGTCATCCACATTCTTGATTTTAAAATAAAACTTATTTTAAATTGAAAAGTAAATCTAAGCACCAAGGACTTCTATCCATTCTTCCATGTAATTCCACTAATTTTGGTGAGTTTAATAAGGCTTTATAGATGTTTTGCAAGGAGAGTTTTCCTTAAGGAAATTGGCCGGCCTGCAAACCTCTCCTGTCTGTGTTCAGCAGTGAGTAAACTTCTCTAGCTCCATTAGATCACATATTCCTGGAGATCAAAACTTTCTTCAGCTACAAACAGAAAAGCAGAAAAAATAGTACATTCCTCCCTACACACTGCCATTTCAGTTTGAAGTTAAGTTCCAAAGAATATTTGTTGTAAAAAAAAAAAAAAAAAGAGACAAGTCTGGAAAAATCAATATATTGACAGAGGAAACTTTGTTTCTCTGACTCTGCCAGAGGATGCTATAAGGTTGTGTCTCACTTGGGCTTAGGTTTTTTGCTAGTTCTGTACTGCCTGGAGCTTAGCCACTAGTAAGATACTAGTAGAGGTAATTCTTTAACCACACAGAGGATTTTCTTGTATTTCTTCAGTAAAGGATATCCCTGATGCTTACCCAGTGCAGAGGGGCTTTACATATTAGCACAATCTTTGGCTTTTGAGCCCACAATAGCTGTGGATTGTGCTGACTTTTGCTTCCACTTCCAACCAACCATGCAGGCAGACGTTGTAGGATATTTAGCTTTTACTGCAGGACTGGAGCATGCTAAAGTTGTGAATGCCAAAGCATCCTGATGAACTCCCCAAATGAATGTAATTCACTACCAATCTTAAAATGCTATTCTACTCTAGAGAAAGACTATTCAAAAAAGGTCCTAATTTAATCAATAGAGTAACTCCCTGTGTACATTCAGACACATATAAAATCTGGTAGTGACAACATGATGGCTTTTATTGCTTTTTACTTCTATTAGCATTGCAGAACCAATTCTGCTTTGAGCAAGCTGGAATCTCTGCTTTCCTGTACTATATCCCCTGAAAATAATAGCTGGCACAGCACAGAGGCTCTCAGCACCTGAGTGCTGTCAATAACGGTGCTGTTAACACAGCTTCTTGTGAGTAACCTACCCTGACCACTGAAAGCACTGGGACTGCACCAGTTTTACTGAGGCCATTATTTTAGTTTACAGAGGGGTTGCTGCTGGGTACATTCTAATGTCACATTTCTGACCCCAGGATGTCTTTGAAGGTTAGGAAATGAATGTATTTTTCATTGTCCATCTGAGTACTGTTCCTGCATTAATATAAATCCCCATTGTAATATTTTTACACAGCTGACTCCTGTGCCATAGAATTACTTTAAAAGCTGTGAGGGTCTCATTCAATTTAGGTGAGGAAGCAGTCATTTGAATACTGACCTCCAACACCTGCAAAACTGGGTGGAAAAAATTGGAGAACCTTTGTGCCTGCAGCATTATGATCTGTTTCAGTGGCTGGTAAAAATACAGCTTGAGTCTATATTACTGGAAAACTAACATTGCCTAGAAAAGAGGAAAAAACAGAAAAAAAAAAGCTGTGTTATCTTAAAAAGTTAAGGAGAAATTCTGAGCAATCTCACCCATTTCATCCCAGTTCTGATTGTGTGATGTCAAGTTTTCAAAAAAGACAGACTTAAAAGTAGCAGTTTGAATTTTGATTACAGCACCGTGATTGACCTGTCAGTGGTCAATGCGATAAATCCTTTTTAGACTACAACAGGATTGGCATCATACTCTGCAGTCACTGAAGGTGAGGTGATACAGGTACCTCCCTGTCACCCTGAAAGCTCAGCTTCTGAGCTTGCTAACATAGTTTTCTAAGGACTTTACCAGGACAGTAACTGTAAACATAGATATGAGTACATTCTTTCTGTTACACGTCTTGTGATGGACATCTCTCATGGCCAGTGCAGTGGGAAAGTGTTATCCTGACCATCCAATCCCTGGCCATGGTCAGAAGCCTATAAATCCTCGGAGGGAAAATAAACTCTCTCTTCCTTTCACCACACCTCGACCTGTGTCCCTGTGATCTATTCATGTGATCTATGTCCCTGTGATCTATGTTGCCAGCAGCAACACCTCCCAGCAGGGCTCCAGCCTGGATTTTGATACTGTGCACCTCAGCATGCAGGAGAGTTTGAATTAGATTCACTTTCAGTGGATGCAGTGTAGGAAGCTTCCTGCCCTAGCTGGTAATGATGGAGCAGGTTGGGTGCTGCTGTGGACACAGAGGCCAGTGCCCTGAGAAAGCAGAACAGGCTGCATTTCAGAATAGGGAACAGAGAGGAAGGAGGAAAGCTCTTGATGTTCCCACATGCAGCCCGGGATGTGATGGTCAGAAAGCAGAAGAGCTACCAGCAGATTAAATCCTAGAGCCACGAAAGTGAATTTGCAGCTCAGGCAGTCTGTACAAGGAGATAATGATGCTAATTCCTGTGAGTAGTGAGCTGGATTCTGATCAACCCTGTGTAAGCAGGTGTACTCCAGAGATAGCGAGGAGCAGAAAAACAGGTTAATTACTATTTTTAGCAATGTAATAAGGACAGACTGGGCAAGTTATTTCCCTGATAAATATTAGATTGTAGGTTCTCAGGGAGCAGAAGCATCTGAGATGGTGACTACTAATAGAAAACTCTACAGGAGCTGAACAGAGGCAGATTTCATCCACAGAAGAACATACTCAGCTCCTCACTCTGAGATTCAGGCTGTTCCTATACTCTCCCATCCCTTCAGTGGCCTTCAGATGTTCCAGAGCAATACTTTCCCTGGTGAGAAGCTCCTGGCTCCTGTAAAATGCCGGGGGAGACCTCCTCTCACACCCAGTGCTACCTCTGGTAGCCAGAGCCAAGAAAGTAGATGGCACACCCAGTGGCACAAGTAATCCTATGCCTCCTCAGCTCAGCCATGGGTCAGGAACAGGTATATAGAATATAAAAATAGAAGGCAGGGAGAGAGAGAGAGAGCCTGTTCCTCCTAGTTTTCCTCAAGTAGAGGAGGGTAAGAAATAAGGCAACACTGAAGCAGATATTCTGAATTCCTGAAGACTGCTTCTAGCCATCCAGCAGATTGGCTGTAGGCCATCAAAGAGCAGGAAGACACAACGGCTTAGGGACATTTCAAGGGGTAACAGATATGCACTGAGGAGAGCCTGGATGAGAGGCCTCAGTATTAATATATGTGGGGTAACAAGACCCTGACCACCAACTGAATTAGAGTTGTGGGCAGGCAGTGAAGTTAGTGAGCTGGTGGTAAAAATCCCCTTAAAAATCTGTTCTTTTGCATCTTCTGGTCACATCTGTATAATTCAAAAGCTTTTAAGAGTTATTCATATCCTCACTCTGCACATTGCAATGCATCTGGGGCATGGTGATGTCTTTCTCTATTACCTATTTGTCTTCACAGACTTAAGACACCCTGCTGAACTAGGTCTTTCCTAAGATCAAATTAACATGGGAGAAAAGCATGCTCCCTGGTTTTCGTTTTGCCTGGCTTTCTTTTAGTAAATGGGAAAGAAAGAAAGAAGGTTGCTTATCCTCACAAAGTACTTCTTAGAGAGAAATGAATACAGCTTTGTGACTCTAACACATCATCTGAGTGGGTTGAGCCTGAGGTGCCTCTTGCCATGTGCAATGCGGGGCAGTCTCTGGTCGTGTCTAGAGCCCACACAGTCACCTCCACAGCTCACAGATTAGTGGGGGGAGGATGCTCTGAGACAGTGTTGTGGCACACAGCAAATCTTTTAACACAGGATAAGTCTCTACAACAGAATTTAATAACAAGTTACTTAGTACAAGTGCTTTATTCCTCATGTAATTTCATAGCTTCCCAGAATGTATCAAGCTGTAGTCCTGGCTAATGCATAGTCAGTTCAATAGCAAGCTCTGAAGGGCTGACTGCTAAGGTAATACTGGCTCCTGTTTATTTCTACTTGCTAAGCTGTATGACAAGAACTTTTAAAATACCCCAAATCCTCACCTGATGGTCTCTGTGCATACTTATATACTACCATTGACAGAGGGATGTTAGGCAGGGCTGGGAAGAAGTTTGGAAAACTGATTATTTCAAAAGACATCTAATTTGAAACCAGTAATTATAAAAGGCTGAATGCTCTTACCTCCCTGATGGGATTCAAACTTGCAGAGAGGCTCCACAGTGCCTTCAGCTTAATGCCCTCAGTGATGGATCAGCTGCTTGCACTGCAAGACAGCCAAAGGTGTGACTGTGACTGCAGGCGTGGGCAGCTGCTAAACAGAAAGGCCAGTATTTTCTTGCAAAGGAAAGGAAAAGATGTGTTTTCCATCCTGAAACTGCCTGACAGTGTTATTAGAAGAGGGTATGGATATAAGGAGCACTGCATCATTCTGGTGGGGATTCAGTCTGTTGCTGTAATTCCCACAGTTGTTGTGCTGCCTCTGACATGCAATTCCCTCTCTGTCAATAAAAATAAATTTCCACCTGAAGTTTGTTGCCACTAGAGATGTTTTAAAATTTTAATTTCTTATGAGTTTATCATAGCTGTGCTCATTCTGTTTTGCTCTTTACTAATTTTTCTAAAATACCTCGTTGACTCTCCACGAGTGTTTTTCTGAGTGGCTTTTCCAGTTCAAAGTTCCTGTCAGGGGACTCTCAGAGAGATGCTCTGGCAGCAGAATAGCAAACTCTTATCGTGTCAGATGAATAGGAATTAGAATTACTTAAGTTGTTTTCCAATGGCAGATTTTCCACCAAGAAATATCATTTTGAAAACTAGACTTCCTATGGGAATATGTCAATTTACAAAAAATGCCAAGGTCTTTTTCAGTCTGAGAGAAAATCAAAATGAAGTATTTTGGCCTTACTATGATGAAGCAGTGCTATAATTTACTTCATTTGCAACTATACTATGGTATATTTTACTGTAAAATTGACATGAAACACTTTAATTTTAATTCCTTTACACAGAAGCATTCGGTCCCCAGCTGTTTTTCTATATAAGATTTTATTTTGAGGAAATTTCAGTTTTATTCTTGCCCATTCCAACACATGGATTGGAAACAAAAAGAAATCACGGAGTTTCCTGCAAAGCAGAAATTCGTAATGTTTTTTCAGATCCAGCACCTATTGTGTACCACAGTCATTTGAAAGACCAACTGGTGCATGACTGGAGTACCACACAAAGCAAACAAACAGAAAACCCCAAGGGCTGAAATCTGTTCCCAGTAAATATTTGAGTAATTTCAAAGTATTCATCAACTGCATTCTGCCCATGAACTATTTGCAAACAGACAAGTGCCAGATTTCACAAGCAAACTGTTCATTGCAAAGAGTTTGCCTCTTCACTGTGGCAGAGATATGTGTGAGGAGCATGACAGTAGAGGTTTAGGGAAATTATACTTTGAAAACCTTGCTTAAATATTTCTTCATAAAAATATTTGCTTCCTCTTATTCAAAGATTCCAAACCCAGCGAGCATCTGTCCTGGGATGACTTTATGTATCCCAGTCATCCATTCAGTTTCTGCTGGATATTAAGTTCTGTACCTCTAAGTCTGGTTCTGAGTGTGAAGGGGGGAATAGGAAGCACGGAGTTTGTTTGCAGAAACTGCACTCACTCCTCCACATCCTCCTGTGGACTGTGCTGTCTGCAGCATGGATCGGCAGCAGGACAGAGCTCTCCTTTGCTTTCAGTTAGTTTTTTAGATAGTTGAGGCAGAGAAGTTGCTCTGGACTGTGGTTTATCTTTTTCTTGGAACTGTTCAAGCCTACTCTGGACTGAAAACACAGAAAACCATCAGGAGCTCACACCTGTGGCCCACCAGGGCCTGGGATGCTGCATTCTGGTGCTGCAGGGAGTGATGAGAGACTGAGCGAGCTGAGCTATGCCCGACAAAAAGGACTTTCTGAATTTGCCATCTCTTCAGAACAGCAAGAGGTTTTATTGTTTAATATTATACATTTTTTATGCTTGTGAATACTTTGCTTGTTAAATAAACAGGTTTTTCACACTTTTCTCCAAGGAGATCTTTTCCCAAACCAGCTGGGGAAGGGGCCACTTGAATTTGCTTTCTAGAGGGACCCCATTTGGAGGTTTCTTCCCAAATTTGTCCTAAACCAGGACAGCATCATTACTTCCATTTTAGTAGCAGAATAAAAAGGCAAAAGAAGAAACTACAAAATTTATCTTAGATCCCATTGTAGATAAAATGAGGTGGAAATGGAATTAGCTCTTGAGATCCTGTTCACAAAACAGTATATATGAGATGATAAATTTGCCTTTATTTCTAATGGATGTTAGTGTGGTGTTCATCACAGAAGGTGTTCATCACAGTGTAAGTCAAATTCAGCTTAGTAGTTTCCATAGCAGACATACAGTAGAGTATATACTCTTTCTTTCCTAGATGTGGAAAATGAGGGATAGATTACAAATTGCTTTGCAGCATTTGGGGCCGGCAGTGGAAAAGTAGCAGGAGGCTCACACTGCTGCCTCAGCCTTTTCAGGTCTCCTGTCTCTTAATTTGTCTCTCTTATCATCATCTCTAAATTCACCTTTAGAGCAACTGCCAAAACTACTTTGATTTCAAGACGTGCACGCAGATAAAACATTCCACACTCAGAGACTAAAAAAATCCAACAAACCCCATCATGGAAGCAGCTCATAAGGGCAGCTGCTGATGATTCCTCCTCGATTACTGCTTGAGGACCACTATTTGCAAGCACCTCATCCCAGGAGATTTTCTTGTGGAAAAGTCATGGGAGGAAGTCTTCCTGAAGAGGTGTCATCTGTCATGACAAGTTGCCTGTCCTGATGACCCTGGTGCTGAGATCGCATTATGATGACTGATGAGGCCGTCTGCAGCAGTTAACTCAGCTATTTGTAATCATTTCTCTTACAGGCCTTTTGGTAATCACTTTGGGAAATTCTTATTTGAACACTGCAGGTTCTGGGGGGAAGAAAAGCAAAGCTATTTCTCCTGTTGCAGGGAAGGATTTAGACAGACATAAACCTGGGGGGAAATGAAAAACAAAAAACCCACATAAAGTATCTGCCTGTCCTTCTCAACATTTCTGCGCAGCTATTTTGTTTTATTTTTGTGTAGCTCACAGTCCCATCCACACCCTGTCTCAGTTCCAAGTGCTCAGCATTCCCCTTTCACAAGGTTAGGTGAAGTCATTGGACAGAGACAGGGCTGGACCACCAGAAGCAGGGATTTCTGGGAACAAGGAAACTGTAAAGGTTGTTTTGTTTTCTAAACTCCACTACTGCTTTGCAGTGTGAATTTGAGCAGGTCATTTAATCCCATGGTTTCTGAGTATCCTTACACACAAGAGGTATGTAATTTATATGTCCATTTTCTATCTGTGTAGTTTATGTCTTCTAATTATTTTATGGGCATGTGGGCAGCTGTTCAGCACAGCCTACCTCACCAGTTCTTTCCCCAAAAGGAAGGCTGTAGCAGCATGTAGGAATATGTAAGAGAGACACCAGAAAGCTCTTCCTCTGTGTGACAGGCAGATGATGGTAACCTACCTCTTCCTACTCACCTTAGACTGTGTCTTGTTGGGTATTTGAACAGTATCTTTTAATTTGAACTTTATACCAGAGGCCAAATACAAGCCTGAGTAGAACTTCAGGGCAGCATAATTTGCATCAGCAGAGAGCCTCTTGGCCATCTGCTCCATACAAAGGGGTGGTACCTTGAGCTGGAGCTTCTGTGTCACATATGAGCTGCTCTGGTGCCATCCAGCAGGGGTTAGCAGTGGCTGGCAGCATCAGTTGCTTTACATCACTCACCTCTCCTTCGGGAGTGCTGAGGATCAGTTATCTGTTAAAATCTTTGGACAGCAGCTATCCAGAACTAAATTGTGCCAAGGAACCCAAAACATCCTACAGAATTCAGGGTATCTTCAGAGATACTGCTTCTTATTTTAATTCAGAACCTGAAAAACTGAATGACAAGAGATTTCCCTTTTACAATCTTTACTCATAGTCAATTTAGAGATGTCTGTGTGAGTGAAGACAGGAGTTTCTGATGCCTCACTCAGATGCTTTATGGCTTTCATTTTGGCAGCACTTACAGGACTTCCTTGAGCAGTACTTTCACATCTAAATACCCCACAGATGTAGTCAGAGATGCTGTCCTTTACCTTAAGCAAAATTAAATGCTGCAGTGAAAATAGACAATATAAGCACATTGGCATCCTTCCCAGTAAAGAGAATATGAAGTAGTTTTTATTGTTCCTGCCAAGACAGCTGTGCTTTAGATTGAAATAGTCATCACACCCTTTTTCTATTTCTAGAAATAATGCAGCTTGCCTACCAATAACAAATATCTTGTATTTTCTCTGATACCAAAACACCCTGCACTTTTGTTGCAACTCTGCAACACTATAGCTTAACAGAAGTGCCTAATGCAAGAAATAAATGGGTTTGGCCATGCAAATGGCAGGAAATTCCTAACTGCCATTTCTTCACAGTTTGTGTCTGTTGTACACATGTAGGGCTTCATCTGATTCCTCTGAGCATTCATCTTATGTTTTGATATGATAGGTGTAATTTAAAAGTCTCTGCTTTTAAAATGCCATCTTTGGATTCAAAGATTTCAGAACTATTCCATGTATTAAAAGTGAACAAGGTCTCTGCAGCTCTAGTGACCTTTCTACAGGTGTTTCCTCTGTCTTCATGATACAGCTGAGGCAAAGTTTCTGTGGGAAATGTCACTTCATGATTTCTGCCTCTATTATACAGAAAATATCCAGTTTTTAACCAAAGTTGCTGTATTTTATTCCCTTTGTTTGTGGCCTATTTTAAATGTGAAGGGGTGGGGATGCCTGATTAAAAAAAAAAAAACAAACCCTAGATTTGTATTTCTATATGAAGAGCCATTATTGAGCCTTTTGCCAGCATTAACTTGCACATGTACTTGTGCATTAAGCATAGAATTCCCCTTCTTTCACAGAAGCAATAATAGTAATAATGATAATAACAAGGAAAAATAAGGCTGACTTACGCTGCTGCTGTTGCTTTCTTCCAAATACCCAGTATTTACTGCCTGCCATTTGCAGCTGGCATTATTGAATGGTTCCAGGCAGCAAAACACAGCCAGCTTGCACCTAAGGTGGGTTTATGCCAAAGGCTGTTCTGGACACAGTCCCATGCTCTTTGAGGAAGAGAGAAAAGGGATGGTGCACACCTTCAAAAAGCTATATTAAAATTTTATTTAATTTTATTTATTTTTCCACAAGGAAAGAAGTATATGTAGCAGTATTATGGGCTACAGGGAATGAGGGTTCCCAGGCAAATCCAGACAATTCGTGTGGAGCAAAGGAAAGACACTTAGCAAATTAATTCAGGCTGAACTTGGACCTTTAAACTGCAGTGAATAAAAGTTTGGTTTTCCCTTGATATGCAATAGGTGTGAAACTGAACTGTGTTTCCTGTCTCCCTGCTATCCAAGCTCAGTGCTGCAGTGCAGTCAGAGAGGGTTGTAAACGCTCAGGTCATGTGTGACTGTGGATGGCTTTGGCAGAGAATGGAGGCATTTAGATGCTGTGTATGAAAGGAAAAATAAATGTTCCCTAAACTTCGTTACGAGTGTCTCCAGGGCCAGAGGTACTGACATGGCATGAAAGTGTGGGAGGAGAAGTGATTTACCACCTTTTTCATCCTGATCAAAGAAGTATTTAAAAGGTGATGCAGGCTGCCTGCTCTGAAGGTGAAAGCCTTCCTGCAGACCAAAGATTCAGATCTGCAAAACCTTCAAATATTCATTTCCCCAGCATTTAAATATTTGAGGAATTTTTGCATGTGTTTTTTGTCCACTGACAAGAAATATAGAGATGAAAATAAGTAAGCACTAAATGCCACATCTTAAAGCATGAGATACAGATTCAAAATGCAGATGTTGAGAAAAATATGAGCTTGTATTAAAATTTGCAGGGGCTGTGGGCCACTGAATATCTAAATATCTGCAGTTGTGTTAAAGTGATAACTGTTTAGTGGTGTAAGTCTGTGTGTGTATTCTGATTTAGAATGCAGTCAATGTAGCACAAAAAAAGGCTTTATGTGTATAAAGAGCAGGGGTTTGTTTCTGGGTTTGTTTCTTTCTATTTCTTTAATCTCACTATTTAAAATTATATAGGAAGTGTGCGGATCTGATGAGACTCCAACTGTGTGTCTGTGTACCTATGCAGAAACCCAAGGTGAAGGCACTAAATGGTTTGAAGTCAGTGTGTGTAATGAATTATTAAAACACTGTCAAAACAACTATTTCTTTTGCTTGAAAGTCTGGCCACTGTGGTTCTAGAGGTTACGTTAGCTGGGTACAGAGTAGGAGAAAGTAAAGAGTGCAGAGGGGTAGTACGAGACATGCAAAGAGATGAACACTGGCAATGTGTGGGATCAGGACACCAGGTCTGAAAGATGAGAACCATACTGGTATAGCAGATATACCAGCATAGTGATCATTGTGGTATATATATATGTATATACACACATAATTTTTAAATTTTTTAAAAAAAATTTATATATATATATATATATGCAATAATCATACTGATAAGCAACTTCTCAAAAATCCTTTGGATGAAGAACACTTAAAGGAGGGGGCCAGTGCAGCAGGCTCCCAATGACCATGAATGCAGGGAACTATCTAATGTTGACGCACATACCAAACATTAATTCTGTCTCTCAGTTGTTCCTTTGGAAGTTTTTCCAAGCTACAGCACACACATATCCCAGATGAATGTGGAAAGGTCACTTTATTTCCACATGTACAGAAAAAATTTAGATATCTGCAACCTGAAGTACTTTGGTGTACCTGAGTAGAGAGGTTACCAATTCTGCAGATTTCTACCTGGAATTTTCCTACTGTTTGCAGTGTCTGGAGGTTTGTCTGTGCTGCAAGGAAACAGCTAAACATTATACCTTTTGATTTTCACTGCATATCTGGTCAATTATTCAGATGCATTTGTTGTCAGTCCAAAGACAGGGAGAAGTACTGCCCTGCGTTGAAATACCACAGTCCTACAAAATCACAACCCCAATACTCCTTTTCCAAAATTCTAAATTGTCTAAAAGCTGATGCAAAGAACTCTGAATTTGAAATTCAGAAGATGTGTTTGCACATGGAGCTTTGCTGCTGCAGGGCTTTCCCCCTGTTTAGCTAAGCTGCAGGCAAGGCAAGCCAGAGGAGCTCATCTCTTGACGCAATCCTGCCAGCAGGCTCAGCTATGAGGCTCTGAACCAGAGTTAAGAGCAGTTCAATTACTAACACTCAGTCCTTTGTTTTCTCTGTGTTGCCCACAGAGGTGCTTAATTGTGCTGTAAAAGATTATTACAGCAAAACTCAGCCTGCAGTTGGATTTTTTTAAAGGTTTCTTGTGCGCACACAGATGAGTAACAACATTAAGCCATTCCTAGCCTGGTCTGTAATTGAGACCCTTTATCAGTGAATCATGGCTGTTTTGTGGGCAGGTCTTCAGCAGCTGCAGAGCACCTGAGATGCACTAGTATGCTCTAGATGGCAGTACATTTTTTACCTCTATTAGTTATTATAAGCTTGGTCGTCTTAACTGGTTTATTTTAATGCTCTTTGTATGGGAAATGTGGATTATTTATTTTCCTGCAATGAGCAGCAGCACATTATACCTAGTTAATATTTCCCTATTGCAATGTCTTGATCAAATTGCAATTTGGGTGTTTCGTGTTCCTCTTCCTCCAGATCCAAAGTCCACAGATCAGGCCACATCTCCCAGACTTAGCACAGACTCTCCTTGCATCAATAAATGTTTATGGGTCATTTTTGGCAGAGGAACTGCCTTGTCGGTAGAAAAAGAATGGAGCTGTGAAGTACCTATTTGCTGATTAATCAGTTATGATGCATTTGGGTTTTGTCAATAAAAAGTTAATATTCCAGTTGAAAAAGAAATGGGAAGAAGTACATGGCTAACAGAAAGGGTTTTAAAGAAAATTTTTAACAAGGCTTGCAAAGGAAAAGAAAAAGTAGTCAGGGTCAGAAGGATAACCCAGTGGTTAATACAGTTTTGTTAGAGACATGTGCTTTATGTACAGGAAGTGTATGCTATTCCCAAATTTACTCATCAAGCACCTGCCAGTCAGCATTGTTGATCACTCCTGTGCCTCATACAGACTGAAATCACTATCCACAGGTCTGCTATAGCCCACTAAATACAAATTCCCTCTCTGTAGCAATCCAGCACAGTTTTCGTGACACACACACACTATAGTTTATTTGCACTCATCAGGCTTTCAATATGACATAAAATCATTGTAACATAATGCATTATTAAATATATTTTCCAGCTGAAAAAGATAAACTTGACAGACTGTCAGTGAACATTTTCATACTTAGAAAAGGTTAGTGAAAAAAAAAAGTGGAGTACATCCACATATTAATGTAACAAAAGCTCAGCAGCAGCTCAGAGCAAGAAACTGTATGCAAAGAACTTGACCTCTGTCTTGTTTTCTATCAGGACCATAAACAGAACTTGAATTTTACTGCTAAATTTCATTTAGACAATGATTTTTATGAGCATGGTTGAGTGTATGGATTATTCACAAAGCATTTACTTGGGCTGTTTGTTGGGTTTGGTGTTGCTTGATCACCTCTATATAGTGTGTTTTTTGCACTTTCATGGATGACTGAGTATGTTTGTAGATGAGAAGAGGGGGAAAGTGAAAACTTCTAAGTGGTGTGAGTACTGTTAGCATGATTGTGAGGATCAATTGTGAACTTGAGAGGGGATTCTCAGATCTTTTCTAGTCAGGGATGGAAAGATACACTCCAAAAAATAAAACCAAGAACTTCTGTGAAGCTAGGAGCTCAGCAATCCTTCATCAAGGCCTCCAGAGTTTACACTTCCAGCTGAACAGAGGCAAGCCCAAACATCCTGCTGATCACAGCCAGCCAAGGCTTACTAAAGGCAGGGTCCTGACAGCTCTTTTGCAAGACTGGGGGGGTTTGGCTTCAGGATCCTGCAGCTGGATCTGCCCCTTCCCAAGGACGCCTTTGGCCTGCCTCTGGTTCATAGGAGAAATCTGCAGAGGTTTCCTTACCGAGGGCAGCCAGTTCTCTGTAAGATTTTTGTTTTAATCAAATGAAGTTGCCTTGGTTCTGAGTAGTTTAGTCCTTCTTTTCTTAATAGTGGAAAGATAACTGCATATTATCCTTTCTGTGGAAAATTGCTACCTTTTACTTAGAAGTGGAGTAACCTTTTCTGAAATGTCAGGCTTTCCCAGAGACTGGAAAATCCAGATTTTAATGTCGTAATATCCTTTCCATGGAAAATCGCTGCCTTTTTCTTAGAACTGGAATAACCTTTTCTGAAATGTCAGGCTTTCCCAGAGATTGGAAAGTCCAGATCATAGTGGTGGCTGTTTCTCAACACATTATTGTAATAATTACTAGGAACTACTCTATTGATGGCTGTTATAAATTAGAGTCACAAATAATACTAATGTTGACTTTTGATTTCCACACAGACAAACATGAGAGATTTTGAGATATTTTTTAGATGTAGATGTAGCTGAAAGTACATGTTGATCTCAGTTATTATCTTACACATCTGTTGCAACTCTGAAATCTAGAGGACAGGTACATGCTGGCCTGTCACCTCAGATTTACCGCTGAGAAACTGCAAATATGCAGCTCAACACAGTGAGAGAGCTGAGAAATCAAGTAATATCCAAAGGGAGCAATAAGCAATATTCGGTTATGTGGCAGAGCATTTTTTTGTTAAAGAAAGCTTGAGTGTTTTGATAAAAATTCATTTACATTTCTGAACTACATGAACCTTTATAAAATTACATATGTTAATTTCTGGGGATATCCCTTCTTCCAGAGAAGACAAAAAAGGGAGGAAATTCTGTTTCTTTAAAAATGACCCATGTAGAAAGCTTTTCTTGTTGTGCCATTTCTATGTGAACATGAAGGGTTGCTGTATGAAAGAGGTATTTTTCATTAAAATAATACATATTTTATTTAATGAATTTGTAGTCTTAAGGCTCGAGTTCATCACACATGAGCCATTTGCTGTATTTTTTTTTTCAAAACTCCTGTTGAACTGACTGAATTTCACATCCCCTAAGGAGATACCTTTGCACAAGTTTAAAAAACAGAAATGTCAAATGTTCTCTTCAGGTGCATGTTTCTTGCTGTGATGGAGCACCTAGGGCCAGGATTTGGTCCTGGATATGTCTTCAGGCAGGAATATCAAAGAAACCTCTCTTGTACTTCGCCATATGTCTGGCTCCTAAAAATGGAGTTGTCAGCTTCCAGTTGCCAATCCATTAATTTTTTTTTTAAAGGTTAGGGTTACTTTTGACAAGTGACAGAGTACCCTGACACAAACAACTGGAATTGGAGGTTAGCATATCTAAAAACAAGGAGACAAATTTTCTCAGTGTCTTTTGGCTTAAATTGAATTATTTTGGAGATGGAAAAACCTCTTTATTTTGTAAAAGGGCTAGAGTGTGGTCTACATTTGCATTACCCTTGCTCCACAAGAACCATTTACTTAGCTGAAATGGTCTCCCATTATTATCTTTCTCAATGTAAAATGCCCTGAAGGTGGAAGAGGAAAGGTCTCTCCTTTTCCTAGCCTAAATTTGATGCTTAAATCAAATCATTCCTCACTGTGAAGAGTGGCCTCTTGGCTATACAAAAACCTTTTACCCAGCATCTTTTGCGGAAGATAACTTAATTGGGAAAGATTCATAACTTCTGATACAATCTTCTTGTCCTCAAGTTCAGACCAATAGCCCAAGCAAATCATTTGAGATGAAGTTCCAAAATTAACCCCAAAGAATATGGGCTAAAATAGTTCTAAGGTTAAAATAAATTGAACTGAATCTATTCCATTCTTTAAAAATAGAGGAAAAACTTTCAATTTTTTGTATTATCTCTTATTGACCTCTTGCTGCTGAGGGAAGGTTCAGGTGCTTGGATTGTCTTGTCTTCTCTGCTCAGATGTTCAACCTTATTTTTTATCTCAATTTACTGGATATATTGGTTCCAGAGGGAACATTTCCACTTAGCTGAGGCTGAAGATAGGCAGGATTTCCGAAGAATGCACTACGGAGAGGCATTTTTTTGGAGTGTGAGAATTGCCAGGGAATTTGGAATTCTGCAGCTGATTGCTGTGGTGCTGATTCCCGTGGTAGTGATTCCCAGGTAAGGCTGGTCAGGGTAGTTGAAGAGATTTAATTTTAAGTTCTGTGACTGAAGCATTAGGGAGAGAAATGCACCTCAGTGGCTT
The DNA here is from genome assembly GCF_001522545.3 of Parus major. Classification (NCBI taxonomy): domain Eukaryota; kingdom Metazoa; phylum Chordata; class Aves; order Passeriformes; family Paridae; genus Parus; species Parus major. Next base: position 15,026,710 of record NC_031770.1, on the reverse strand, counting down.
CCTCCCAGATTATTTTGCCATGGGAACGGAGGTGGGAAGCAGGTCAGTTTTTAAGGTTTTTTTTAAGTTTTCAAAGGAATGCAGCACAGGGTCTTGTCTCTCTGGTAGCACTAAATGCGTGACACCTGCATGCATTTGGGTCTGTTTGGGGCCAAGGAGCCCCAGAGTTCTTGTCTGAGATCTATGATCTGGGAACAGGATATCAAATCATCCCCTCTTTTGGAGACTCACTAGGTACAGATGTTATATAACAGGAATATTGATATTGGTCAGACATCTCACACCAGGCAAAACACTCACGGCTTTGAAAACCAGCCTATTTCAGGAGATCTTTTTAAAAAAATATGCTTCTTTTATTTATTATTTTATAGTAGCATCAAAGAGAAGCACATTTGTAGGGGGGAAAAAATCTGCTTTTAGCAGCTATTATAACTGTTGTAATAAAACCTGGCATTATTTTGCACAGCCAGCTTTATCAGGGGCTACTGGAAGATGTGTCTTGATGTTAGGGAGAAAATGCCAATATAAAGATTATTCCACGGTTACCTATCACTTCATCAATGACAGCTGCAGGCAGAACACCAGGTTTGCTACCTCCCTTCACAAATCTCTGGCCAATCTTCTGTGTAGCCACATTCTAGACCACAACAGGGGCTATTTAGTTATGGCACTTTAGCTTAGTATAGAGACCAGGTTTAATTGAGCCATTAGGGATACTCATTTTTTGCCACTCAAGAATGTCTTACAATACAGTGTGAAGTCCATTTTTATCTTGAAGATTATTGCTCTAAGCAAGGAGTAAGAGTTACAGCTTTTACATAAGAGTGGTTATTTTTCTCTTGGTTGTGCTACAGTATAGCTCGGTTACAAGAGTGTGCTAAAAATGAGATTGCACTGAGAATGAGATAGGGCACAACTAACACCGGGTGTTTAAGCTTCTGACAAGTCCCTCTGAAATTTTCCAGTTTTTCTTTGGTGGAAATGGGAAATAGAATTTTTTACAAAATCAAAGCAGTGTTTTCCCCAAGACTTCGGCTATTTACTTTGTTTGCTGTTATTCTCATAAAAGTGTCCTTTTTTAATGGCTTCTGCAAAGAAATCAGAAATCCAGAGGTTTGCTTTTTTTTTTCCCATCAAGCATATCTCCCAAACACAAGTTTTTCCTGCCTGTATTCCTACACATTTAAATCCTACCTTTCATCTGAGGATCTCAAAAAATGAGACCAAGTTCCTGATATCTTCAGAAAATCCAAATAAAACATTCACAGGGAAAACGCATACTTTCAAAGCTTGCAGAATTCCACTTTGCTCATTGATCTTGTGTGTCATTTCAGACTGTTTCTCGTTACACCTCTAATGTCATCATGGTGTTGCAGAGTTAGTGCAGGTTTGTACAGAGCTCACCTGTTCTGGGTCACTGTAGTATTTGGATTATGAAAAGCACCTTTGAGATGTGTTGGATTGTTGAAAACACAAGTTTGGTACATGTTTGCCTGTTCTGTGTATGAGATCTCCTTATGCAAGCAGAACTTCAAAAAACACAAACCAAACCAGGGGAGTGAAAGGTCAAAGAGAACTTAGAATCGGTGTGAGATGAAACTTAACAAATTTTCAAGATGATTTTGCACTGTAGAGCGACAACTCTCCTGTGTCCCTGTGCATGTGCATATCAGAAAGGGAGAACCAACCAAGGAGTAGATGAATCCTCATTGCATATGGTCAATAAAGCTTCTTAAAATCTTTGCAATTGATGTGTAGCATGCAAACAGCTTCATAATACCTAATGGGCTTTTCTTGGCTTTCTTTTTTATTTTTATGAAAGGTCTGAGCCCTTCGGATCACACAGCAAGGAGCACTTCTCTTCCTCCTCGTTACTCTGCTTGGAACTTGACTTGGGTCATGAGAGATACATCCCCTTTCTATTCCCACAGAGGACGACACAGTGAGTACCATGAATATGTTATCCTCAAGAGGCTGAAACTCCCTGCCAAAGGTTTTGGTGTAATACTGGAGTAAAGCAAAGCAAGTCAAATATTTCATGGTAAAATATCCGTACTGGCAGCATTTGAGGGCACTAGTAAGCCTTAGTACCCCTTACCAGATGCCCCTGGGACTTCCCCCACCATGCCCAAGGGCCCAGGATTTGAGCCCAGCCCAGCCTGAGGTCATTTCTATCTCTATGGAGGTGCCTGGTGACCTGGGCTGTCCCAGCCTGCCCTGCTCCCTCTAAAACAAGGGCCCAGACTGTAGCATTTGAGTGGTATGTAGAAATTTGCCAATATCACAAAGAGAGGAGCTGTGTACTGAACTTTCTGCTTTCCAGCTCCTTTTCTAACACCTATCCCTTCAAAAACCTGGGAATGTGTTTTCATCTGTTCTCTGGTATGACCTATCCATGGCCATTGCACTGTGAAGTACGATGGCCGTAGCTGGGTCTGGACTGCGCAAGGCAATATCTAACATGCAATCCAGAAAGTGACTGCAGTAGAATATATCTACTATATATCTACTACCAGTCTCTACGCAGGGAGATAAGGTGCTGAGAGGCTAATAAGATTTACTCACCCCAAGCCTGTAATTATCTGCTTGAGGGAAAAGTTTGACCTACCTATATGAAGGAGCCCCATATTTCTTCAAATTTATGTTGCAGCCTTTTATGTGTGCAATATATATTCTTTCCACTGGCATACAATATCTGCTCCTAGCTGTTGTATCTGCTTGAGTGATGAGGACACACCAATTTCATTTTGGAAGCAACAGTAGTACAATCTTTTTTCCCTTACTTGGTTTTCTCAGAAGTTGCAAGAATGGTTTTTAATTTATCCTTTATTACTTCTTCCTAAACTCTTTCAGTTTCTCAGTAATACTATTCTAAGGGAAGGCTTTGTTCTTAAAACCTAAGAGCACTGATTCCATCTGACAGCATCACATGGAGATAAATGTACTGCATCTCAGCAGAAATGATTTATGATGATTTTAGCTGATTGCACAAGACTAAATCCTACCATATTCCAACTATCTGTTTTGCAAGGAAAGGCAGGAATTTGATGAGGTGTTACACAAAGTACAATATTCACTCAGGACAAGTCTAAACTGTTTTCTTCCTCAGTAGGTGTAATTTAGGACATGCACCTTGAAATATCTAGAGAATCTTGAAGAGAGGCAGGAATAATTTGCTTTTTCTAGCTTTCCAATATAACATTTACAAAAATTTAAGTTAAAGGGTAGAAGTCTTTATTTTAATTTAATTTAATTTAATTAAAGGGTAGTAGCCCTGGAAGGAACACATTTCAGGCTGGAACACCCCATAGCATCACTGTACAGACACTTCCTGCCACTTGAGATTTGCAGCCCACAGAGGACTGATGTGTGCATGTGCAGCAGAGCCTGTAGGCATAGCCCAAGAATAAGAGGATGCTTCTTGAAACTTCTATTACTCTGCATACCTTCAGCTTAAAGCCACTGGCTTAGTGGCTATAATTTTATTAGTAAACTTCTTTACCAAACCAAGTAAACTTGGTTTATTAGCAAACTTCCCAGAGAGCTGGATTTCTGTTCAGAGCTGCTCTGTCCAGCTACTCTGTCTCCACAGGGTGGAGAGTTCTTTTCAGTGGCTGATTAGTGGCCCTGGATCTACATGGCTCTGTGAAGGTCATGCAGGGACTCAGCAGAGTGAGGAAGAAGACAAAGTTAGACCATCCAAGCTCTAGGTGAGTACTGTTGTCCCAGGACCCAGCCTTCTGATTAGTGGTTAATCCAAAATCACACAATAAATCATAAGCAGAAACAAAACCCAGTGGCCTTTTACTACCAGAGTGATCTCTTCTTCTGTCAGCTTTCCTTACTGCTCCCAGCATGACTGATTACCAAGTACTCAATAAAACTTTTATCAAAACTTTGTTTGCCTAATCATCTGATGGGGCCCATCTAATTAACTGGCTGACATTGCTGGAGTGGGGCAATATTAATTGTCTTAATTACACTTTCTCTGTGTTCTGCTGTTGGAGAAATCTCTGATTGAAAGAGTGAGTAAATTGATACATGGTGTTTTTCTTCCTCTGCCAAACTAAGTTCTCCTCTCTTTTGCTCAGAATTAAAAGTTCTGACAGACTCTTTCTGGTAGTTCTGGCAGGAACAGTGCCTGATGATATCTTTGAATCCCAAAAGATAATCGCTGGCACAAGAAGATATTTGAGTGGTGCATTCACAAGACTTTTTTTCTGTTTTGTCTAGAGATTTTTTTAGATTTGCCTCAATCCAAGCATTGATTAATCATCAGTCATCTCAGAGATGCAAGATCCACCTGCCTTTCAGAAAAAGAATAAAAACTGCATGTGAAGTCAAAATTATCTGGGAATTCAACCTGTGAGGCAGGAAGAGACTTTAAATCTCCAAATTTTTTATATCCTTTTGTTCTCATGAGGTACACTCAGACTATTTCCTGTGGCCAGAACAAATTGTAATGCATTCTGCATATGTGGACTTATGGTAGCATATTAATCTTCCATTTTCAGATCTGATGGATCTCTGTCCTGAGGCTTACATGATTAACTGCACCCAGCCACATATTTCATTTTTTGTCCTGGCTGGTTGAATGTTAATTTTCTCTTCTGTACAGGTATTCTATAAGAAATCAATTGTCCACTACATAAAATCTTATAATCTTGTGTAATAGGGGTTCCAGATGACAGCTGCCCCTCTGGACCTTCATGCAGTTAACACATCCCTCTTTGCCCCATCCTCTCCATCTCCCTGGGCCAGCCAACAACCCTGCTCCTGGAGCATGATCCTGGCAGGGTGTGGTGGCAGCTGCAGAAAGTGCTATTGATTGGAGCAAAATTCAAATGCAATTCTACTCACTGAAACTCTGCTTTGAAAGAAGAACACATTTCATTTGAATAACAGGCCTAAGGTTGCCATGCTGGACTGCTGGAGTTGGATTTTTCTTTTTAACTGTTCTTATGTTACTGCTGGCTTTGTGTCTCTTTGACACTTTGTCCAGTAGCAGCTGAACTCCTTGGCTGCTCTGAACCAGCATTGGGCCAAGTACTGAAGTACCCCTCTCAGGTTATATAGTTCATAGACTTTTTTTTGCCACCCTAAAACTTAGGAAATGGTGGGTGGATGGCAAAGTCATCTGGGACTAAAACTCAGGATGAGAGCAAATTTGGCTACCTAGTCACTATTATGCTTAAAAACATCTAGAAAAGGTGAGTTGAGCAGAGGAGGAACACACACCTACAAGAATGCATAATTATTCACAGCTTTGATTTAATAGGTACTAAAAGCCTAATCCACAGGATGGCCTCAATTAACAACTTATTAATAATTTCACTCAACTCTGTGTCTTCAGAAAACTAATTTGACAGGGTTGTTGGGGTTTTTTTAACACTTTCTAATGGAATGTCGTCTGTGATGATTTCCTAATTTCCTGAATTTGGTTTGCCAACTTAAAAAAATAAAAATAGCCCAAGTAATTTTACTGTGGGATAATTTGGGGTCATTCTTGCTGCGTTATTTGATGCTCAGTGGTATGGCAGCTGCTCAGCAAGCTGTCAGATGATTAATTTTTTTCCCTGGTAGGTCCTATGCACCATTTCATTCATGTCAGTTGGGTACCAGATAGACACTGCTGCCATGAAACTCAGTGAGTCTGAACATTGAATGAAAGGGAAGATGGAGAGAAAGAGGACACCAGCCAGATGTATTCATGTTACAGTTAGCATCCCATGACTACTTGCTTGATAATTCTACAACAAATCAGACTACTACTGACATCTGCAGAATGATAAAGCTGTTGTGATTCTCGGCTCAGCATGGCACAGTGAGATGTATGGATACAAACAGATTACAGTTACAGCAAGATCCTGTTTGGAGGTGAGATAAAGTCAGGAGAGGAACAAGGAGGATGCTACTTCAACCCAGAGGAAAACTGAATCAATGTTTTCTGAGTAAAGATACTGGGAAAGTGATGTATCATCTTCATTCAAACACATCCTTTTTGCAATCTTACAAGTATTCTAATGTAGTTTGGAAATAGCATTATGGATGGAATAGGGCAAGGCTTCAGTTAACAGCAGTTACTCACACCACATTAATAGATTTGTTCCATATAAAATAGAAGATGTTGTGACCCTGTATACATTTGCAGGAATTCTTGCTTAACAATTAGATGGTATTTTGGCTATGTGCAGTGGTGCTGAAATCCAAAAGGAGGAAAGTCAGGAAGTGCAGCATCTGCCTAGCTAAACCAAAGGCTGTGTTAAGCAAGAAGGAAGAAAAAGTCTTATTAAGGAGAAATGTTAACTTTCTTTTTCCTTATATCATCTTTTATCTGCAGATAATATGTCTGTGACAGCTCAACATTTTTCAATAATAAAATAACACACAGTAAGACAACAAATGTCTTTTCTCCCCATCTCTCAAGTATTCATTTTCTCTAGAGATCTTTTGAAATTCATGCAAGAGGTTCCTTGTATGAATTGACAAAATATGACAGTTCATCCAGCTACTGTTTTGTGCCAACTAGAGCATGTTTTCTAACAACTGACTGCTGTTAGTCAGTACTTAGTTTTTTTGGCCAGAACTGGCATTAGAAATGCACTTTCATGTATTGTTTTTTGCTGCATACATGGGAGACTTGGTGGACAAATATTTCTTGTGTGGAGAATGAGCTCTGACACTTCTTGGAGCAGGAGGAATGAAAACGAGAGCTGTTGCTAGTTGTTCTCCCAACACCCCTTTCTCACACCTCTCTCTGTAGCTGTCTTGAAAGACTGTGCTTATAATTGATTGATGAAGGAGTCCTGGCCCTTTCTTTGTAGTTTGATTTTCACTGAACAAAGCAGCTGTCAGAGATTTTGGTGATTCAGTCCCTGGTGCACGCTGAGGGGTTGGGTGGATATAAAGTAAATGCTGTCATTTTTACGATTCTCTTAACAAATAAATGAATAGCTGCATTATTGCTGTTTTCTCTAAGCAGTGGCCCATCCATCGTGGCTCACTCCCCAGAGGATTCATTTAAATGCATCTGGCATGAGGAGAGCTCTGGGCTCCACAGGGAGGCAGGCAGCTTGCTCTGTGCAGGGCATCCAGGCCCAGGCCCCCTTCCCAGGTTGTTGCTGGGATATTCCCCAGGGTGTTGCTCCTCTAAAACTTTTTCTTCAAAATGCAAAATAACCTTAAAGCCCCTTCCAAAGGAAACGTGTGTGGTTTTCCTTCAAGGTGGGCATCAAAGGGATGAGCAGTGCTGGCACTACCAGCCTTGACCCTTCCCAACAGCCACAACTCCTGGGTGCTGGGGAGAAACTGGCCCCACTGAACCCTTCCTTGCAGGCAGCAAGCTCTGAAGAGCCCTTGATGCCCTGTGAGGGTACAGCAGCAGCCCTGTCAGTGTTTTCAAGGTCAGGGCATCGTGCTCAGAGACCTGCTGGTGAGGAGGAAGGACACAGAGAGCGATAAGCTAACTTGTGCTAAGTAGTTTGAAATGAAAAGGAGGTCCCTGGTGAGCACAGGCTGTGTCTCAGGGCAGGGAGAGGAGCTGGCACGGTGCCCAGCTGATCTCACTGCTGCACTTGCAGGTGACTGAGCTCCATCAGATGGTATGGACCCCAAAGCTGTGCTGGACGGAGCAGTGTTGGGGGGCTGTCCCCAAGTGCCTCCCCAGTTCCCCACATCCCCTCTCAGGCCATGCTGCTGCTCTCACATTTGTCAGCTCCTGGAGCAGCAGCCCAAGGAGCAGTGATTGTTGGCAGGAGCATTTGCTAAGGGCAGTATGACCCAGGGTGCCTGGCAGGGATACGTGTCACTTAAGCATCCCTTAAAATGTGCAGTCTGCCCTTTCTCAGGGCTAGGCAATGGAAGGAAAGAGGTGAAAGTGTCCCTTTAGACTTGCTTGCTCAGCAGGAGCAAGGCAGTTAAACGCTGCAATTGTTTTTGCTCTTGAATTTGTGTGACTTCCAACACCTTTTCCCTTTCCCTTTGGGCTTTTTTGCTGTGCCCTTCCATTCTGTGGTAGATTCCCTTATTTTAAATTGCTGCTGTAACTCCAGTTGCGCAGCTGAAATATCGCACCAGGACTTAATTTGCAAGAAGTTTCATCTCTTCTTTGTGCCAGTAAGAAATGCTCACTTCCAAGGACCTGGCCTGTATTTGGGTCCTTCTGGGTGTTCAGCAGACAGATCAGCTGACAGACAGAGAGAGCAGTGTCTCCTATTTACGTTCTACTTTCAGGGAGAAATACTTATCACTGCAGGCTTCTTTGTGGCACCCCACATGTGCACCCTGGTGAATAGAAATTCAGAAAGGCCTGATGAGGCAATTGAAACCCTTAGATTGAATGCCCTGTGCCCTTTTGTACTCAGAGGGAATAGGAAGGCTTTAGGAACTGGCTCTGTCACTAGGATTAATAACTGGAAAATCAATTTGTCATTTCCCTGTCATAAATTAAAAGCTTATAGGCCTTATAACATGAGTAAAATAGAGGTTAGTGGGTATTGATGGAGGTCTCAAAGCTCACTCAGCAGAGCAGATCTCTACTGCACAATTTAAATTATGTCTCCTCCACAAGGAGTATCTGTCAATATTTGTATTGAAAAAAGACATCCTGTGCAAGAATATTTTATCTGTTTCTACACTGCTGCTGTGATTGTTGCTGCTGAGAGTTCTTGAGGGAGATTGTGGTCCTGACTTGATCGGTGTGAGTGACCTTTACATTGTGCATTTGTCTGTAGATGTTGTATAAATTAGTCATGTGCAAGCTGATGAGGTGCCAGAGAGGATGTACCTCACTAAGCTGGTCCTGCTGAGAACAGAGAACCTTTCCCTGCTCCCTTGGCCGTGGTAGCGCAGTGAGAAAGCAACCACACCTTTTCAAAGGTGTGCCCAGCTGAGAGTAATTGAGGAGGAGTGATTTGTAAGAGTCAGCAGAGCAGGAGGGAAAAGGACCTTTTAAAGTCAGAACGTGTAGAACTAGATAGGAGCAGACTAAGAGGAAACTACCTGCTGGTAAGGTTTTTGTGGTTGAAAGGAAAAGTGGTTTAGACCAAATAAACCTTTATTTTTGTTGGGCAGCTGAAAAAAAGGATACACAGAGTAGTTTCTTAACAGGAAGAGTTTTTTTAAAAATCTCTCAGTATTAGGTTATTTTTGTTCTAAATAAGGTGTGTTTCTGTGATATGTGGTTACACAAATAATCCAAGATGACCTAAAAGTGAATGATCCATAATTTGACCTGATACAATGTAAAATAATACTTTCCACTGATTACTGTGTTTTGAATACTGTGTATTACTTACACTACTTATGCTACTATTTTAAGGCATTTGTTTATTAGAAACTCTAATCAGTTTAATTGAAACAGATGTGGTTGCCAGATATTTTAGTTATCTGAGCACAAATTATTGTTGTTAGGTGTGTTGATAAAAATAAATAAATTGAAACACTCACAAGACTCTAACATAATCAGACATGCACAGATTCCAGTGTCTTTTTAATTGAATAGTAGCTTGATTGGCTTTTCAGTCTGTGGTTAATATTCTGTATCATTTTACATACCAAAAGCTGAACTGATTTACGTCTACAGCCTTTCTTAAACAGGTTTTTATCTTATTTTGATTTAAGCATCACTTTTGTTTCTTCTTTAAAGGCATACTGATGATGAAATAGGTTTCTAATAAATTATCTGTTCTGCCTCTCTCATGCCCAGCAGTTACAGATAAAAGAGATTGTTGGACAAAGAGTTGTTTGTTCTGTTTTGGGATTTTTTTTTTATTTATTATTTAAGAAGAGACTTTATTTTTTTTTTCTATATGGAACTTAAAACTCCTATAGAGCATTTAGGATCTGCAGTGTCAATATAGTTCTGACATAAATGCCTGTACTTGGTTTAAATCTCTGACATTTCTTTTAGAAAATCATCAGAAATCACAAAAAATCACACCATTTTACTGACTAAGCACAGTATTCAGGTCCAATAGCTCTGTATCTAGTCAATTTATATTGATAGTGGTTTTAAAAAAAATAACCACTAGAAGTTGTGCTAGTTTTAATTGCCTTTCCTGCAATGTTTAGTTTTTCAGTAGGAAAAAAAAGGCAGAATGGCCTTTATCCAACTTCCAAAGGCACATGGCTACTGCTTTCTGTGCTTAACTGGGCAAGAAAACAATAAACTTAGTGCAGCCTTTAAATGTTAAGACAAAAGTGAAAAAGGAAAGAGAAACATTATTTTTTTATGCTGAGGTGTAAAAAATGGCAGGTGATTTGTGGCAGCAATTCAAGTATTATGCGGGTTTTGTATTTGCAAGTGTGGCTTATGTGGTCTTGTAATAGCTAACATACCAAGACCAGCTTCTCAGCAAGAAAAAAACTATATAATTCTTTTTTTATGAGGTATATTACATTGTCGATAGTGAAGGACATTGTGAAAGAAGGAAAGCCTGAGGGTAGGAAGTTAATGTTAGCCTTGGAAGACTGGATGCTGTTTGCATAGATTTTTCTGTGTTGCATCAGATAGCATTTCTTTGTCATCATTCCTTTGTACTGAATAGGATAATAGCACTGAAATTTGTGTCTCATACAGGATTAATTTAAATAAGAGCTTATAAAAAGTACCAATATTCTGGTGATGTGAGGGGACTATTGAATCATGTAAAAGTTGCAAGTGTGTTTCCACTGAATCAGGGGCACTGTGAGATGTGTGAGCTAAATAGTCTCGCTCTCTTCCAAGGAACAACCTGTTGTGAAGGATATTCAGTGTGAGCACAGCAGGCATGTTAGATCATGCCCACTCTCTGTAAGCCATTCATTGCAAGGAAAGGAAATGGCATTGCTGCTTGCCTTTTCTTCCTTTACTTTCCCCCCTTCAGGCAGAGGCTTTAGCTGTCTGCAGGGGTCATAACACTGGTTATGAGCAGTGACTGGTATTTAATCACTTTCCCCAATTAAGTTGTACCAGTTGTAGGTCAGAGGCCTGCTGTGTTAAGGGCTGCACAGCTGATTGATGGCTCTCTTCTGAGGTGGGGATTCTGGACACTGAGACCAAAGCCGGGAGCAGAGCTGGCTGTTGAGTGCTTGTGGCACCACAATCAGACAGTCAGGGGGACTGGAGGAGGAGAATGAGAGTGCCTGGTGGGTATCCATGGCCTCTCTGCTTGGGTCAAGAGGGTTAGAGAGCACAAAGGCTTCTGTTCCCAGCAGCTGGGCAGGAGAGGAGGGGAAGCAAGCAGCAACTGCTGGAAAGCCAAAGAAAATACGAGATTGATCAGGAAGAGAAGTGCACAAAGAACGAAATAGTTGGTTTGAAATTACTGCTCTTGCTATGTGTGGTCCTTGGCCTGGGCTTTCCCATTTGTCATCCAGTGACTTCTGTCAAAAAAATCCTTGTAGGAGCTGTGCTTCTTCCCTCCATAGTTTTTTTTACAGTGCCTTAAAACACATACTGCTCAAGGTGTTCCCAGTGACTAGTAAAGATCATATATGTTCTGTGACCTATAGGTGAGTGTTTGGTTGCGCTTTTGTCCATCTGGGCTTAGGTACAAAGTTCAACATACTCCTAACACTTCAGTTCAAAAAAATTTTGGTGTTTGTGTTTTGGATTTGTTTCTTTTCTTTTTGTTTTGCTCTTTTTAAGACCATCTAAGGGACTAGAAATAAGTGGTCTGAGGTTTGGATATGATATTGCAGTAGTAAACTGCATGAATATATCCACAGTTCCCCACTGCCTAAATTGAAGTGTGCTTCATGTATCATGAAATTTATATTGATAACTTAGAGGCTTGAAGAGAGTAGGGGCTTGTGCATTTGGATTCAAGGAAATGTGTGTAATCCCTGTTACTGTGGTGTAAATGGGCTACTTATGTTATATCGTTTCCCTGGTGTTGTGAAGTATTTAAAATGCTGAGTGAATGATAAAGCATTTGATTAAGAAAATCAAATATAAACTGGAAAAAAGACTCTGTTCCTTCCAGCTTGCTGTTAAAAAGGGAAATTAGCTGAGAAAAGTATAGCAAGAGGGCAACAGTATTAACCTTCAGATTAGAAAATATTTTATCACCAGGAGAATAGGAAAATGAACTACATAAATCTGTGCCCACAAAGAAGAAATTAGATGTTTAACAGGGAATGTAATTGAAGCTTAAAAAAATCAGTTAATTTCAGTAATGTCAATTCAGATTATTTGTTTCACCTGCATAGTATGGCAAGACAGAAAGACAGCGCAGAATACTCCAAGGAGCAGCTGTATTTTTTTTTCTTGGACCTTTTCAAATGGATCTAGCCTGTTCAGGAACACTGAGTTAGTTCTAAAATAATTTCTTTCTCTTACTGAATATTGTGCTGAGTGTGGTGACAAAAGCAAATGTATACTGGCCATTCAAGAAAATTTTATGATCTTGGCAATTAAAAGTAAAATCCTTGCAGGTTGTCACTGCATGTTGTGTTAAGCAAAATGAACTATGGTGTGATGGTAAACTGGCCACTGGGAAGTGAATCATAGTTGTACCAGCAGGGTACAACTCCTCTTGATATGTTTCTCTAGGGAAACATATCAAAAAGAGAAATCTTTGTTGGAGGCAGTTGCTGGCTGTGCTGCCTGGAAGCTGAAGTTCTGCAGCAGCAATTCAGGTTTCTGCTGCTTCTGTTGTCTCAGGAAAGTTTCAAACCCTGGGGTTCAGAATGTCACCTCCTGGGGTACAGACCCAGTGGCTTCCAGCACATTCCATATGCCCAGGATAGATGACTCTGTTTGCTAAGAGTTCTGTGCTCACATGGATGATGTGAATCACGTTAGGAGTCTTTGCACTCTAATGGTCCTGCTTGAATTTGAAACTGCATCCCAGAAGAGATTGGCTTTCTGTTCCATTTCATCCATTGACTAAGCTATTTTCCTTTCAATCCAGATGATGCTTTTCCCCACTTTAGCCTGAGCTGCCCTTTGACCTGTCCTGAAGGGGAATTACTGGCTCTTGGGCTTTCCTTTTGATTTGCTGCTGCCTCCATAATGAACCTCTCTGTGTGGCCCATTTCAGGCCCATTTTTGCAAGCCTCTTTACAGAATTCCCTATTATTTCTTTTTACCTCATTATGGAAAAAATAAAGCTCTAACTTACAAAATTAATTATAAAATTATAATTAAGGAATATGAAATATCATAAAATTAATGTGCATGCACCTGTATGTATACTTACTTTTGAGCACAGAAGACCCTGGATTTAATTAACCTGGCAAGCTCTGTGTCCATTTTCTTTTTCCAGTATTTGACTGCAACTTTGAATCACCTTGTGAGCTGGAATATTCCTTTACCTCAAAAGATCAGGAAACCCCCAACAATGCCTGGGTCAGACTGAATGCAGAAGAAATCTCACAGCTAAACCTCCCAGATGGGCCAGAGAGAGATCACTCTGAGAGCACATCCAAAGGTAAGATGAATACAACTCTGTAATGCTGTCAGTAGTGGTTAGTTTTAAAATAAAAACACCTTTGCTTCCACCCTCTAAAATAACCATAAGAGAAAAGCCCAAAACCCTGCCCAAACACACATGTTCTCCTGAAGTGTTGAAGATAGTTATAATCCCTTTGCTTCAACAGACAAGGAATGAAAACAAAGTGACAATCAAAAGGGAATCATTCTACAGAGAAGATGTGTTTTCACCCAAAGGCAAGCCCCATAGTATATCTAGGAAGCAAAGTATCAAATTCAGTCTTGTGTAAAATCTGCGTTGGGCTGGCCCATGCCTTGGATGATATTTGGATGAAAACTGTACTATGGTGCCTGTGTTTAAGGTCATTCAGTGTTTGGCAGAGTCTGGCCTTATCTTTGCTCTAGGTCCTGTTTACCACTTATGTGTTTGCAGACTATTTTAGGCAATATCCTTTTGTCCAGGGCTTAGGTTCTCTGTTTGGTAAGAAAACAAAGATGGGCTTTGTCCTTAATATCAGAAAAAAGATCCTGTCTCTAAAGAGAACTAGGAGGTCCAAAAGATGGGAGTGCAACAGAATTTTTGCTTTTCTTGGAAAAAAATGTGGTTTATTGAAATTACTTTTCCTGCTTATGATCATATCTTTGAACAGCAGCATATTTCATTAAGATTGTAAGTTCTGAAAAGATTTTTAGATATATATGTGCTCTTTTAATCCCGAAAAAGCAGAAAAACTCTTAACATCCCTTCAGCTGTTAGTGAATCTGCTTGGAGCTTCTCTCTGGAAGGTGGTGTTGATGAGAATGGACCTACAGGAATGAAGGCTGGGGGGTTAGAGTACAAACTTTGTCCAGGAAAACAAAGAGGTCTCAGGAAGGACAACAAAAATTTGAAGGAATATGGAACAGTTTCCATAGTAGGAAAAATTAAACAGACAAAGATTGTCTGTTCAATCTCTGATGGCAGGGGTTAGAGGTCTTTAAAAAACAGAATGAAGAGCACTGGAAAGCAGCTGTGAAGTTTGTGGGTTCTGGGTTTAGAACAAGGAAGCTGAGATATTTTTCTTGTAGTACCTGAATAAATGGTGCTAATAAAATACATGAATTAATGTTGTGGGGCCAGAAGTGTGTGTAAGTTTAAAGAAAGATCAGATAAATTCTTGCAGAATACATTCATCACTGGATGTTTAATTCAATAGTCTGTTTAGAGTCAAGAAGCCTCCTACACAAAAGGCTGCAAGTGAAAGGATTCTTTTCTTAGGAGCCAGAGAGACAGAATTTGACTTTGCAGAGCTGCAGTCTGACTGTTCGTGACAGTTCTTATGTTCGGGCAGATATTGAGGAAATTTTCTGTGCTGCTTTCATTCATATTCTGTTTTCTCATCCATACCAACACTATAGTACTTTTCCCCAGATAGCCATTATAAATTAACTTTTAAGGCCCATTGATTCATCAGCAGACCAAGTCATTTTGGTGTGCTCTGTGTCGTGTGTAAAGCAGATGGACAACATTTGTGCTGCATGCAAATATCTTCTAATTTCTGCATCAATGAACATCTACACACATATTGAATTTCTTCCTACAAAGGTACAGTTCAGGGAATGTTTGAGATAAATCAGAATTTCTTCTTCTTTTCCTTAAATTCTAGTGCAAGCTGGCTGCCCCTGAAATTTAGGAGTTAAAACCTTGTTTTGAATTGAGAAGAATAGATGTCATTTTCCTGGAGTGGGGGGAAAAGATGGAAAAACCCACAAGGAACTAAATTGTTTTTACAATTTATTGTTCCTGTTTTGTTCCTGTATTGTTTATTAATTTACCTGTATAGTTCCAGGTAAAGAGCCTGGCCGGGTCCCCATGGTGCTACGTGTTGTCAATGTATAATTCTTTTGGATCCTCTTCAGTAAAATTATACCTTTGTCTAACTCAGTTTTATATATCTATCAAAGCAGAAAAAGGGGAGTATGTTGGCTGGCCCTGTAGCCCAAAGCCCAAGGTGGTATTGGCTGTTGATTTTCTATTGCCTATTGGGTTAAAATTCTATTTCTAAGCCCAAAGGTTGGGGTTTCTCATCTGGAATACAGGCAATTTAGGCTACAGCTTGTGTCCTGCTGTTTTCTTCTGTTCTGAGGGGCAGGTAACCAGTGTCAAATTGATTGAGGTGGATTTAGATTTGTGGGACATTAGGGTGGATTATTTTGTATGGTTTATTTGCTTATGTATGTGTGGGCTTTTTTTTTTTTTAAATTACCAGGCTTGTTGGACATAGTGGTAATTTTTTTCTCAGAGCTGTAGGTCTGCAACTCATCGATGACTGTAACTCTTGCATGTATAAAGACTCATTTGAAAATCAACACTTGGAGCTAGCATCTCTCTATTTTAAATCACTTTAATTACAGCTGTTTGGCACAGATAGTTGTGTGGTCTGTTTCAATCTGAAATAATTAAGCACAGTAGTTCCAACCCCCACTGTTTCCTGCAAATTGTACTTGCAATTATCTCAATCTCATTTCATCTCCTTTGCAGACAGAAATGCATAGAGATAAACAGATAGCTTAACTAGATTTTGGGATGGTTTAGCTCATCCTTGTCACTTGGTTATCAAGTCATGGCAAGACATTGATAGAGACAAATGCCTCTGGTATGATTCATTAGGCTTCACATGGGTTTCTGTAAAATGTTCAGTAGAAAATCATTGGTATCTCTCCTAGAGACACATTGGATGCATTTCTGTATTTCTGCTCCTGCCTCAGCCGCATGATACAGCTCAGTGTCAAGAAATCAGAAGTCAGCATGGATTGAGCATCCTAGAGGAAGAGCCAGCTCCTGGTGCCTCAGCATCTGGTTGCAGTCACAGCTGAGCAATCCACTCACTTGGCATGTTCAGCATGTAGTGTCACACAAATCATTGATCTCCTGGATAGGAATAGATGGTGAGGTGGAAGAGTTTGATACTAAATTATTCAGGGTAAAAGATTGAAGGTCTAGTTTGCAAGGAATTGAAAAGGGATGCTTAACCAGCTAATAGTGGCAGGTGAAATTTAGTGCACGTTATTTGAATTGAGGTGGTGGGAGAGACAATCAGAGCTTGGCATATATGCAGACAGATTTTGAGCTGGTTACTGTCACTTAAGCTGATTTAAGGGTAAGACTAGAGCTGTGAAAGCATCACCTCAGTAGCAGTTACAAAATATATGTGATTTGGGGGCTTACTGGGAAGGGAGTGGAGGAAAGGAACAGTATGCTATAGTATGAATGTGTGGGGCAGCTGTATGTAGAACTCAGTCTTCTAGATCCCATGCATCAAAAATCTTTTATTACAGTTGGGAAAGTTTTTAAAAGAATGGAAACAAAGATGATCAAGTATATACTGGATGTCTTCTAGGAACACTTAAATTGACTAGAGCTGCCCTGCCTGCAAGAGGCATCTATAGGAATATATGCAGGGTTGTATAGAAATAAGAAATTTATGAAATCTTTATAAAGTATATATAAAGCTTTATAAACTCCCAAGGGTTTGTAAAGCACTGAAAGGATGAGTACAGAAGGAATATTTGATATTTCTTCTAATACAGTATTGGGTAGCATCAAGCAAAATTATTAGATGTCAGGCAAAACTAAAGGAGATCTCTCAGTATTTTACAAACAGTAAAACTGTGAAACTTTCTTCCCAGGGTATTGTTGTTGCTGGAACCTTCTGTGGATGTGCAAATTGACAGGATATGTGCAGGAAAGAGAAATAGTTACAGCTACTAAATTCTCTACAGAACCTTTTCTGGCTCAGAAAGTCCTTGTGTGACTGGCCCCTGAAGGCTAGGGGTGGTGAGGGACAGATGCTTGCTCTCCCTGTTCATACAATCTTTTTCATTTTCTATTTCCAGCTCTTTGTTCTCAGAGCCAAATGTTTAAAATTAATGGATCTTTGGTCTGATAGGGCTGGTGTGATGGTGTGTTCCTCATTCACCTCCCACACCAGGCTTGGGTTCCCTTTGAAAAAGGATAGAAATGCATTAACAGTTTTAGACCAATTTAGAGAGTTAGAGGAAAGTTGCTATTTAAGTATTTACTATTATTTGCTCTTCTGTTAAAGCCTTGGGAACGCTGTCAAACCATGCAAAAATACCAAGTATTTGTAGGAAGAAGTGCAGAACTGTTTGCCTATAGAAATGTCGACTGGAGAGCATATCAAAGTTTTGGTTTTTTTTAAATTTGTGCTAAAAAGCTTCACTCTTCTTCATTCCCCTCATCTTGTAAGCAGACCAGTGAGTGAATCACTGGTGTATCTGCCAGCTAGGCCCCTGAAGATCTGCTGGAGTTATTTACATTTCTTAGCTTAACTTATGTAACTTTCTGCAGGGTCAGAGATTTAAGGTTAAAATTCCACTGATGTGCTAAAGACTGACAGGAAAACCTCCACTGTTGGGATCTGAATTGGGCCTATACATGCTGTAATGAGTAGGCAATCCATTGTGGATTACTAGACTTCTTTTAATTCATGAATAAGCAAAAAGATGCTATAAAAAATTCAAGCATTCTGCATCACTGACTGCATTTATTTATTTTGACAAGTGTGATTAATTTTTAATTATTCATGACCCTTCATAATATATTATACCAGCAAATGCACTGCAGTCTATCGTAATGAAACATGGGCAGCTGGAGATCTTGGAACTGTGGCAGTATTTCCTAAGGAGGCAGGTGAGACAACCCAGTCTGTGGTTAGAAGGAATTTGTAGACCAAGGAAGTTTTGCTTTCAGCTGTGTGGATCTATGTTTTTGTCATGCTCAAGGTAGAGAGTCATTTGCCTCTCTGATAAACCTGAATTAGGTCAAACCAGCCATAAATTCTGTGCCTTTCAACTCTTGAGTCAAGCCCAGAGTTTTCTGTACTGTGGGGGGCTGCTCTGGGACACAGCACTGAGTTTGACATCCATCAGGGATGGTTTAAGCATCAGCATGTGGGACTTTTCAGCATTCACCTCTCCCATTACCTAACTGCAGTGCTGGTGTTTTCCTGCTTTCTGAGAAGCACTGGCTCAGCTTCCTGCAATGCTGTGTTGCCCAGGGACTTTGGCAGGCAGCAATTGTGGTCCCTGATCTGAGACCACAGCTGGGGCTTCATTCTGAGTCAAATCATACAAGGAAGAAAGAGAATGACTGCTACAAAATTAATCCTTTGTATTTAAGGAGGCAGGACCAGTTCAGTAGCAGCTGAACCCAAAATAACTGCATGCAAACTGAATCCAGGTGTGATCTAATGTCAGAGTGATCTGTTTCTAGCCATAAATGCAGTTTTAAATGGAAGGATTAGAGTCTTTACTGCTCCTGACTATGGTTATGCAAGCAGGTTGCCTGCTCCTCTTTTAAATCTTGTGATTCTAGATCAAGTAAGTGAATTTCTGCTTCTGCGATTTGAAGATTTCAGGGCCAGGAAAATATGCAGCTGCTTGATAAATTTTCAGATGAAGAGATAAGTTGTGGAGGTATGACCACCATTCTGAATAAAAATCAGAAAAGTAATAAGCCACCCTGCAAATGTGTACTCCAGTTGAGATGACTTCTTAATGGAAAATGTAGATTAAACTTTCATGAAAGATGGCAGGAGATGTGGGAGATGAATGAGGACAGTGCCTTAACCAGCCACTGATTAGTTGAAAGGCTCTTATGTAAGTTCTAAAACAAGAAGTATCTGCATATTGTGTTAATGTGGTTTTAATTTTTGTAATTATTACTAAAGAAATGGAGCAAGGCTAAGGCACTGAGTATATCAGCAAATGGAAGATAATGAACTGCAGGATTATAAAATGGTTGTTGACTTTAATTTATGATTCCTCAGACAAAGAAGAATGAGGCAGATAATAAAAGATAATAAATAATATTTTGTTTCAGATTATCACTTTATTAACAAAACAGTAGAGTATAAATGAGTGTGGACTTGCAGGAAATAAGTAGGTGATAAGTTATTTTTCATGTAAAACTCAAGCAGAAAAAATACTTGTATCACTTAAAATTACACACACACACACCAAAAAAAAAAATAATAAAAAAAAATCTCTTAGGTAAAGGTATTTACCAGGTGAAAGAATAGAGTAAGGAGAGTAGCTGGGCTCACACTAGGCAGACAAAAGTTTTCCCTTTACATTAATTCTTATACTGGTTTGAGGATATGCCTTGATCTCATAGAATTGATCCATCTTATGTGTCTTCAGAACAAGATATCAGAGGTATTTCATATTTAGTAAATCATTACATGGAGTTTGAGATCTTGACACCTTAGACCTGGTAAAAGGAAACAACAAACCAAGAATTGTTTTCTCAGGAGAATTTCTATTGGGGGAAATATGTTGTTGAGCCTGTCACATATTCTGACAAAAAACTGGCAGACCTGAATGTTTATTGCATCCTTCTCTCTGATGCTGGAGAAGAGCATGGATCATCCTGGTTCAATCCAGATAGATGAATAGTCCTTAAAAAGATACTGCTATGATATGATGCCACCCTGGTTTTATTATTTATATAACAAATATATACCATAGGTATCTCATGAAGATTTGTGAACTTTTGTACTTATGTATTTTAATTTAGTTCAAGTGGGATTCAGTTTCCTATTAGTTATTTTCCTCTTTAATATTTAGTCAGTGTCTCAGTGGAAATAATTGTTGTGTGTGAGTTGAAGGATCAGCTACATACCACAAGTGAAAGAGTAGAAGAATTTAGTGAGGTCTGGAAGTAACACAGACTGAAAATTATTCCTCAGTCTTGCTGTGAATGATAGATTCATGGATTTGTAGGGATGACAACTAATTTATTTGTATACAAAGAGCGGGTTTAGAATTAAAAATATTATTTACAGCACATAGTACTGGCTGTTCTAGATGAGATTTAGATTTTGAGACTCAGTTTGGCAACATAAAGGTTTCAAATGTTGCAGCACATACCCATAGGAATTGATGCAACATAAAGACACTAAATGCAAACCAAACTTGCATCCAGAGTCCACTGGGCTGTGAAGAAGGAAAAATACAGCCTTTTTATAAGCATCAGATTCTAGCTCATGCTCTGTCAGTACAAAAAATGGACCAGGTGTTCCTAGCATTTTGCAGCTTGCTCTTCTCATTAGGACTACACTTGTGCTTTGTTACTGCAAAATTATTTCCCTTTAATGAGCCTGCTCTAAAGAGGCAAATTATTGTCTCGCTGTAGGGACAGTATGTTTGTTTATAGAGTAGGTATGTATTTATACAGACTGGGGAGAAGCACGTGGGTTTGTTGATTTTAGAAATCTTGTTTGTTCATTCCTTAATTCAGTGAAGACTTGCATGCAACATCCAGCAGTCTGTTTCCCCAAGCTGAAGAAGAAAAATTAGTTTCAGTGTGCATCAGATGTTAGTATGCTCTAATGGCTTGCTGCATACCTGTGACTAATGTACTCCAACAAGTATATC
Source organism: Parus major (assembly GCF_001522545.3). NCBI lineage: Eukaryota > Metazoa > Chordata > Aves > Passeriformes > Paridae > Parus > Parus major. The sequence continues at coordinate 15,005,853 of NC_031770.1, read as the reverse complement.
CAGAAAAGGCAGAGACAATGAAGAATAAATGGGTTGTAAAATGGTCTCTTTCTCACTCCCAATGACAGTTTCTCCTTGGCAAGATGAGAGGCATATTAAAAGGACAGCTGGAGGGAAGTGTGTCCTGCTCTTGGCTGTGTTTGACCTTTTTATAAGAAAAAGACTACTGGATTAACACACATACGTAATTATTTTCCCTCTGTAGTGTAGGGACAATGCCCTTTATCACAAAATGTTTGTGTATGTCCAGATACATGTTGTGTTCAGAGGGTTTTTAAATTGAACTTTTTCAACATGGAAAACTCACATTTATGCAAAAAAAAATCTTCAGTGGATGAGTAAGTTATTTGGTAGTTTTGATTTCTTTCTAGCCTACCTGATTCTTCTGATTTCTGTATTTATTTTTTTTACCATGCCAATGACAGCTCACACATATGGCTCTGTACATAAAAATACAGTGTATGGTAAAGTATCAGCAAGACCCTGTGAGCCTGGCAGCCCCTTGGCTGCATTTTGGCAATCCTTACCAAGCATGATCTTACTATATCCATTGCAAAATACTACAATACCCTGTGCTTCTCCACTTCACCTAGCAGGCTCTGAGAATGCCCTGCTAAAAAAGGCACTTTGTACAGTTTTGAAGAGTGGGAAGAAGGGTTTCTTTCTGTTGTCAGAGAGAAACTAAAGCCCTGTGTGGTTAAATCAGTAGCCCAAGGTGAGTTGTGTTCCCTGCTGTGCAAACTTTTGTCCCTTGCACCTTAACCACTACTAACAATTGTTGGGGCTGTTGGTCCCCAGTGTTCTATTCATGAAGTTGGCTTGCTCCACTGGTAATAAATAGACGTTATCATGAGGGATTTCCTACACAACTCTTCTGTGAGATTATGTTAAAAACATCATCAAATTGGCAAGAGCTGCAGTGTTTTTGCACTGTTGTTTATGTTGTATTACAGTACATACCTTACACACATGTGCTTGAGTGAAGACATTAAAAGAGAGTCACAGAACTTTAAAAGCTAAGAGGTTTTACTGCTGTGACTCTTGCCAAGAACAAAGTCTAGCTAATTAATCAGAGATAAGAAATTGTTAATTTAGAACTGTGGTAGAGAAAAATATCATGGTTCAGTCAGAATCTCAGTGTGGATGAAGCTAAACCCAAGTACAGTTTAACCATTTTTGTAAATTTGGGTAAAGAGAGGATTGATTTTTTTTAATATTCCTGTCCCTGGCTTTCTGATTAATTCCAAGTTTTTTAGATGTAATTCTATAAAGGATATGTTGATACCAATGCTTTTGTAATATCTCATTTTTCTCACAATTACATGTACCAATTCACAGGTGTTGCAAGAAATATTCCTCTAGGTGTGCCTTCAGAGAGTAAATCTTATATAAATTGTTAATATTAAAGCTCACCAAAGTAGTTTTGTTTGTGTTTACCTTGAAGGGGGTGGGACCTCTGAGCTTAGTTGTTTTCTTGTATAGTAGCTTAAAGTCAGCATGCTTATTTTATCCCACTCAAAATAACCAAAGAATGTTGAAGAGTTAAAGACAAGAGACTGAATAAGAATTCTGTTTTCTATCTTTAAAAAATAAATTTCATAATACCATGCAATGCTTGTTTTGGCAGCCCCAAGCAACTCGCCTAGATTCTAATGAATAATCATCCTTTCAATTATGAGCTAGAAGCTATCCCTGAAGTTTCATCTGTTTTCTTTGTTTGTTTTGAGAGCACAGTGATTAAATAGATGGTATAATGTATGAGGATGAGAATGGCCATACTGGGAAAGCAGGAGAGGGAAGAAAACTGATGGCTGGACTTCCCCAGATGTTCTCTCACTCTTCAGATGGGCTGTGCCAGAGACTGTGAGCTGAGGGGAGCAGTACAACATGGCCCTTCATCTTATAACTCTGCTGGGGGACATACCACAGTATCTCCTTGTTGATTTGGGACCTCCAATCCTAGACCCTGTTCCAGTGTTGAGCAACCCTTCTTTTCTGTGCAATAAATTAAGTTGTGCATCCTGCTTGTGGTAAAGATATCACTTTCTCTTGTCCCTGTGAGTCTCGTTAGTCTCAACAGCTCAGGCTTTCTCATCTGTCAAATGCAAGCAATTTGGAAATGCTTGGCCTTCATCTTTCACCTTCCTCAACTAAACAGGATTTTATAAAAGTTAAATACGAGTCACTATCTTTTGTTAAAATGAAAATACTGTGTTTTCAAAAAAATCATTTATAATTCACATTAATGGTTCCTAGTCATTGTAAAGTCAAATGAAAGCCAGCCTTGTTAGCTGAATGCTTCAGTGACACGACAGAGATGAGAGAAGCGAGGACCACTTACTTCTAAATGACACTTCCTTAAGAATTTAAGAAATGTAATAGTGGGCTTTTAGCCATTGTTCTGCATTTTTTCTTTCTTCTATTCTATGTCTGTAAGCAGATCTAATCACTCTTCTGGGAGAGGCTGTCTTTCTAAATTACCTTGTGTAAACATGAGTAAAAAAGGTGATGAGTAGATTTCTCCACTTTTGAAAAGATGATCATACAGCAGAAGCAGGTTTGTTACTTGCCATTGCCCGTGTTAAAATATAAACCTGATGAAGGACTGAACTACAATAATTCACCTTGTGTGTTGCTTTTAGTGGAGGACATGGTGCTGTACTCCTGTGCTTTCAGTGAGGAAGTGGAAAGGTCAGGCACTGAAGGGAAGCATTTTGCTGTGTACCACAGGTAGGCATCTCTGGCAGTAATTTGGAGCTTTGCAAGGCACTTAAACAGCACAATAAAGGTTAGATCACAATTCCTTTTCACCTGTCGCAGTAGGTTTGTTTATCAGAGAAAAACCCAAGCAGCAGAGCTCCAGTATTGATTTTGAGCCGAAGGTTCAAGGATGTTCTGTTTTCAAGGTGTTTATTCAGAGCATGGAAGAAACAAAAAAGCCTGTGTTAAAACATCATTAGGATGCAGGTTTAATTCCACTCTCTATATTTTTCCTGAAGGTGTGGAAGTATTTGAGGAGGAGACAGAGGTTGTTTTGTATTTGGCTGCCCTAAAAAATTACAGGTTTTCAGACTACCAGGTATTGATAGGGCAGGCTCTGTGTGAGTTGATCCTACATGTCAACAAGGTCATTTCACTAGCGGTGAAAGTTTGCTGTGACACACAGCTTGGAATTTTAGAAACAGAACTTTCTTAGACTGGGAGAAAAGATCAAATTGGTGGCCCCAGTACCCATAATACAGTAGGGAAAGCTATTTTATTTCTGTAGTCATTGGTTTACCTATCCAGTTGTCTCAGGGCAATATATTCAATGTTATCGTGTTATTAGTAAATCAAGATTTGAGGAACTGACAGCTTGCATAGTTAATATTTGTTTTATCATTAATAAGGGTAAAAAGCAAGAATATGAGAAGGTATTACAAAACATTGTATAACTTAATTCAGAACTTAATTTTCAGGGCTCTGAAATCAACAGCTTCATAAAGGTGTTAGGCCATTTGCAGTTGGTGGCAACAGCTGAGTGAACAGCAACAATTAACATTTTCAATAGCATATTTCTTTAAGAACATTTATTAAAGTTTGACTACCAGTGTAGCATATGTAGCTGGTTGTCTGATCTGTCAATGGAGAAAGGTGATTAAGGAGTAGAAGGAATTTTTATCTTTGAAGAATTTGATCACCTAATTAGAGAACAGAAAATCTGGATCCCGGTTCCACTGAAAAAATCCAGTGATAATTGTAATGGCTTTGAAGCAAGGGATGATTAAAATATACTCCAGGCCTTTTCAAGGTTGGTGCTTGACTTGTTCCAGCAATTTTTCTCTGTGGTCATCTTGCAAAACACATGGTTAATGGCAGGTGTTTGCTGTCCAAGAGGTGATTTTTGTTATGTGTCGGGCTGAAATGGAGACTACTGGAATATTTGGTGTGTTTGGATTCAGAAATATTACTCCCAACTGCCTTAAAATTAAGGAACACTCAAGAACTAGAAGCTAAAATGCTATTTAGAAATGGAATGTTGGTTTCCATTAACACTACGTCACCTGTTCTGTTCTACAGTGGGCCTTTGCCATGACTAAGGGGTGTTTCACTGCAGGTGAAATGTTGGGAATTGGTGTTCAGGTTTTCCTTGCAGTGAGGAGAAACACCCTTGCAAAATCATGTAAGAGCTAATATGCTTCCAATAATATTGGTATTGTGCATTTGATTACGTGCTTAGATGAATGTTTGTGTAACAGATGAGTGCTGTGTGAAGCTGAGAGCTTCCATTTCTTTGCCCTGATTTACAGGGGAAGGTGTCTGTGTGGACAGGTAAGGGCAGCTGTAAGAATATACTGGAATAGAGTCAATGCTTGAGTGATTGTTGAGCTGTACTGTCATTACAGAGTGAGTGACAAAGTGTAATTGAAATAACTGATCTCCAAAGAGCTGAGGGACCTCACCTGGGTGTAAAACACTGCTTAGCTTGGGGGAAGAGCTTTTTTGGCATGGAGAAGTTTGTCTGGGATGTCCCTGAATTAGGGAATACAGGAATTTGCTGTATGAAAAAGAGGCACAGCAGAGATAATGCCTCTAACCACTCTGCTTTTGGGGTTTTCTATTTTATCTGAATGAAATTATACATTTCAGAGTGCTTTGTGGGTGGGCAGGTGAAATGTCCTTCGCTGCAGCAACAAATTGATTGCCCTGGGCCTCAGTCGATGCTATATCCATTAACTCTTCCAGAGAGTGGGGCACCAAAACTGACCCTGAGTGTGAAGCTGGTAATGGGCATTGTATGGGGAATGACTTAAACAATTTACAAAAATTAACAGATTTTGTGGTTACTTCATTGGTTACTTAGTACACTACTTTAACCAGCAAGCTAAACTTTTTAAAAATGAGACTGAGTTACTGAACAATTCCTTGTTGCTACAACTGTTGGTAATACGAACTGCAGAAACTTGAGTGAACTGCAGATTAGCCTCTTTCACTCCCAAATTTAATCAAAGCTCCTTGTTTACTTGTGTGTGGGTTGTGTTTGCTGGGGATATTTTTTTTTTCTGTTTTTTTCTTAAAAAATGTTTTCTAAAAGGCACCTTCCTGCTCTGTTCCCCTCCTCTGATTGTTATCAGATACTGTCCTTTGAATGTATCACTGGAATTGCTGGATAAAGGGGTACAGACTTCAGGAAGTGGCATTTTGCTAGCCCCTGTTTTCAATAAGCCTTTTTGTGAAATTGCTGAAGATGTGCCCAGTTTCTTACTGTTGGGTTAAAGCCTGGGATGATTTTTTAAAGCCTGACACTGTCACAAGGTGATAAAAATGTGCCTTATGTCACTGGAAGCCTTGCTGAAGGTATGAGAGCAAGCACAGCAGCAGATCTTTTAGCTTGTTTTTTTGTTTTCTGGTGGTTTTTGCCACAATAAAACATGCAGAGAACTTCTCTATTTCTTATGATTGCCCAAATACTTACAGAATTTGGTTACTCTTGGTTAGATTGAAATACAAGGCTTGTCTCTGCAGGATTGGGTCTATGTGGCCCCACACAAGGCTGTTCTTTTCAGGACAAGGTAAGACCATAACAATTTCTCTTTTGCACTACCTTTGGTCTACGAGGTACTACCACTGAGAAAAGGAGATAATTTATCACCTTTTCCATATTACCAGATGTCTCTTTAATTGATGGGAATCTTTTTACAACCACTTTAAAGAAAAAAAATTGCTTTTGAGGAATTTTTCCCTCAATTGACAGCAACTTAATGAGGGGCTGTGACTTGGTAATCAATTTTAATTATTGTGTAGTTAATACTGCTAAAAATAACAACTTTAGCTTTATACTGAATGATTGATTTGTGAAGCAACTTGTAAATAATTGATCTCTTGTTCCCTAATGGTTTTTCTGTTAAAGCTTTGTAATGTAAAAAGGAAAGAAAAAAATCAGGCAAACATTTCAGTAGCTAAAGCAGAGATAATGTAATGTCATAGTAACCAGTGCTACCGTAACTGGAGTTTTATATACTGAGAGCTGTGTGTTTTAATGGTTAAACTATGAAACAGTAAATTTCTAGTATTTCTAGGTGGCTTTCCCATTCAGTCACTGATTCTGGAGGAATGTGATCACACACAGCAGCCATTTTGTCTTTCAGTTTGCCAACTTTAAAATAGTGAGCAGACTCTGTCACATGTGTTGTAACTCCAATTAGGATCAGTTCTGGTAAAATTATTCTACAGCAGACTGAAAACCCCTGCATCATCGTGTTATTTTCAGAGTACATGCGCTCAGTTTGGCGATGACGAGATGGCTCTTTTTCTCCACTGGTAGCTGTCAGTCCAAAAGATCAGTTTCTTTTGTTTTTTTTCATGTTGTCAGTACTAGAGAGTCTGACTAGACCTTATGGCAGCCTTCTCCTGTGTTACTACTGAGAATTTTAATATTTGAAGTGAAGGAGCGCCGTTCTTCATTTCTAGCAGTTGTCAGCCTTGTGGCATCGGAGATTTAAATGACTTGTTAGAACAAGGCTGTTTGCATGTACATATATTAAATGAGGTGGGACACACCAACCTATTTGGGTCCTTGTTTAGAGTGGGATCGTGTTCTGCATGTTGGCAAAGTACTCAGAGTTCCTTCAGAGGGAAGGAAGGTGCTATCAGTGAATATTGCTGCTCTGTGCAGGCCGTTGGCAGTAATGGGACAGTGAAAATGGATTATCATTAATGTCAGCAAATACAGTTTTAATCATGTTAAAACCATATCTTTGTGAAACTAAATGAGATTTCTCATAACACAGCTACTTATTTGTATTCTCCATGCATTGCACAGACTACCTCACTATTCTTAAAGCAACTACCAATCACCACAAGGAGTCAAGCAGACGCTGCATTCTCCATAATTACAAGCAATTTTCCAATTGAATTATCCCATGATTTAATTCCTTACCTTGCATCTGGAGAGCATCAGCAATGTGCAGCTGTTTTGGCTTTGAGAATTAATTGTTGCTAAATGCATTAAGAGTGGTCTTGCTGCAGTGATTTCAGAGAAGAGTTAAATCTTAACTCATCTCTGGATTAAACTTCTATTTCTTATTTCCCATTTTCTTGACTCAAGATCATGATACGGGTCTTGGGTTTTCTAGCATTTGCCTTGGCTAGTTGTGACTCTTATTTCAAAATAAATACTTTTAGTCACTGAATTGAAGTCAAAATAGAATATGCCAGAGTCAGTAAAGACTTGGAGGGCTGGGGATTAATGATAACTTTAGTTTATCCTGCTGGTATGAATTCTTAGCTATAGCAAGAAGAGATGGTAACTTTGCAAAGTACAAAATACTCAGTGAAATAGGTACAATTTTTCACATCACATGGGTTTTTTAAGCAGGCCAAGTACTTCAAATATAGGAAGAGTGTCTTAGTCATTTGTCCTTGAGGCAAGAATGGATAGTCATTTAGACTAGGAGTAGCATGTGGTTTATTTATGAAAGTAGAAAAAGAAATGGAAGAATTATTGAGTTTTGTAGGGTTGAGATTATCATCAGGGATTTCCAGAGTCTATTAGAGTCCAGTAAAAATGGAATTTTTTAATCTGGGGTCCCTGTTCTTTTTTTTTATTTTATTTTTTATTTTTTATTTTTTTCTTCTTTAGTAGAGACTGTAGCTAAGGGGCTTAGGAACCTTAAAATACAGAGGTGTATTTTTACAGAGGTGTATTAGTTAAATTATGAATACAAAGATGCATTTACTGCTGGGTTTCCTTCACTGCAGCAAAGTGTGTTATGTTGAATCAAATCTACAAAGAATGGAGAGCCCAGGATTTTATCTTTTGTGTTTTGCAATATAAGAAGGGGCTGCTAAGCCCCCTGCAATAAGCACTGTGCTTTTCAAACACCTTAAAATAAGAACAAGTAGGTTCTGATTATATCTGAATAATATAAACATTATTGAGTTTACCTAATGGTTGTCTGGCTCATGATTACTCCTTCCAATCAGAATCATATTGTGCAGGTTTAACATAACCAGGGCACTAAGGCAACAAGCAATTGAATTAGCTGCGTCTTGCAAAACTTTCCTTTGTTTTCACCCAGGAAACAGCTTTCTTGAAGGGCTTGTAAGAATTTCACACTGTTATTTTTATTCTTTTAAGGAAGGTTTAATTTAGAAGTGTGGACAAGTAGTAAATGCCCTGAATTAGTTTCTCTCTCTTAAAAACCAAGTGATGCCCTGAATTAGCTTCCTTCTCTTAAAAGCCAAATAATTTTTATCAGTTCTATTCTATGGCTGGAGATGTCTTATATTGTTCCTATACAAACAAATTGTGGTTGCCTTTGGAAAGCCTATGTGGGCAACTGTGGATTTCTTACAAGCTGAAGAGAGAAACTCCTGAAGGAGGAGCAGTGAGAAAGACAGGATTGTTGGACCAACTGATAGAAGAATTTATGAGTCATTGCCTCTAGATGGTGGAGGAAACACAGAAGCAGTGGAATAAATGTGACCACATGGGTTTGAAAGGCATTGCTAATATAATAGTGGAATAAAGTACGGAAGAATGTGATGCCTTTAGGACTGGAATCCTGGAGGCAATAACTGTAGCAGAAAATGAAAAATCTTGTTCATGGAGCAGAGTAAGAATTTGTGTTCCAAGCAGGGATTATTGGCTGAAAGTGGAAGCTGTAAGAGAGTAGAGTGTCTGTTAATTTCCACAGCAGTGAGCTATGAGGCTGGAGAAGATTTTTATCGAAGAGAGAAGAATGTTCTATTGCCATTGCATAAAACAGTAACAGAGCCTAATGCAGAGTGCTGCATACTAGTCTGCCTTGCTCTGTTTTAGAAAAAAGGAAATGTAAAATGGAATAGGTGTTGAAAAGAGCTCCTAGAACGAGTCTTGCCATAGCAGGTGAGATTACAAAATAGCCCTTTTCAGTCTACTGATGTGAGAAGTTGATGCTGATGTTTATAAATATATTTGAAGAAAGGCAAATCTCTGAAGGTTCTTGTTCTGACCAAGAAACACGTGAACAAATAAACTCAGGCCATAAATGCTTTTAGCATGGAAATAAGACAAAGATAATGAAATATCAGGGCTGTGAATTAGCCTTCCAGTGAAGAGGGCTGGTAATCTAGATAGTTTTGATGTAGCACTTCACATTGATCATCAACAAATGGAAGAACTGGTGTTATTGTTATGTGTACCCCTTGCTGTGATATCCCAACAGTGGTGTAACTTCTGAATTATCCATAACACAGATATTAGGGCAGGCTGATGCTGCACCCATCCATTTATAGAATGATGTGCTGAAAATCTCCAGCTCAGACCATTCAGATCCTGTACTGAGTTCCCAGCCTGCGACAGCAGCCTGTGCCATACCAGAGAGCTGTCAGTTTGGGCAGTGGTGCTGCTCCATGCCAGGGTAGGGGCTCTGACTTGCCATTGTTGACAGAATTCTGGGTTTCCTCTGCCTTTCAAAAGTCCTGGGTTTATGGTTTTATTTTCAAGTAGATTTGGATGTCCTGAAATAGAGTGTTTGCTGAATTTCTTTTTACACCTCAGAATGAAAGGCCTTCCCACACCCCACAGGAGAGCAGGGGCTCAGTAAGCCACCCAGACTGCTTGCTGTGCTCTGCTGTGAAGGAAGAAAAAGTGGCACTTGGCAGCTGTCTTGGTTCCCCCAAGTCCTCTGCCAGTCAAGCACTGTCTGCTGCACCGTTTATGTTTGGTAACTGAGCAATTAAGGATTTTGTATTCTAATTACCTGGCCAATTATGTGCAGTGCAAAATTCCCTGCTAGTACTGCTGTGATAGCCTGAACTGCAGACAGTCTTGTGATTAAACTGTCCCTCGATGATGAAGTCGATAATTAACAAGAAGGCATTTTGCTGAGTAGTGAACAAAGTCAAAGAAAGAACAGAATCGAGTTTTCAACACTTTAATACGGTTTTAATGGTGCTCTTCACAGGGACAAGAACTTCTCTGACCTCCCCTGAAATTAGAAATGCATACCCATATGCAAAAATGTAGACCTGATTTCTTTACAAAGAGCATAATATTGATGATCAAAGGGCTGGAGAACCCACCCTATGAGGGAGGACTGAAGCAGTTAGGTCTTTTCTCTCAGGAGAGGAGAAGGTTCAGAGAGAACCTCACTGCAGTATTCCAGTACTTACAGGCCAGCTACAAAGAGAACACTTCACTAGAAGCCACAGAAAAAGGGGCAACAGAAACAAGTTGCACTGGGAGAAGTTTCATAAAAAAGTGAGCAAAAAATTTTTTATGGTAACAATCATTGGCTGGAAGAACTTCCCCACTGCTGGGTGTTTTCAAGATGGGACTGGACAAGGGGGTTAGATAATCTCCTCTGGGCTCCTTTCTTTTTCTCTTTCCATGGAAGGTCAGACCAGATGATTTTCTGAGGCCTCTCCCACTCTGGGCTGCTCTATGATTTACATTTTAACTGGGTAAAGTACCTTAAAATCACAGTAAAAACTTGTGCAGTCCATGCCAGCTCTAATGGTGTTTGTAGCTGGTGTCCTGTGTGGAGTTCTGTGCTTTCAGCCCAGAAAGTTTTTGATTGTCACTTTCAAGTGATCACTGAAGATGAAGTTTTTAATGTTCATTCATCCTACAAGCTCAAAGTAATTAGATATTTACTACTCATAATGCTAAGTGATGTATGAATGTGCAGTAATCAGGACAGAAGGCCACACAGCTCAATGGCAGCCTGGCATGAGCTACAAGACAGTCAGAAAGAAAAAACTATTCCATGTTATAGCATTTTACTTGAGCTGGTTTTTCTCTGAATGCTTGAGCAGAAACTCATTCAAATTCTCTTTGGAATGTATTAGCTTTTATTGAGGGCTATCCACTTAAAAAATTTAATCCCTGTGAAGATGTCAGCCGAGAAAAATTGAAATCCTCTAGAAAATGTATTTTTGTCCTTAAAAAAGTCAAAATGTTGACAGAAGTAATTATCCTGAGTGAGCAATTCTTACAATTACAAGTTATCTTTAACATTGTGGACATAATTAAATTATGGTAGCTGATTTATATTAAATACCAGGAATTTTTTTTTTTTTTTCCCTCTTTTTAAAAGTTGTATCAAGACAACTGAAAAATGTAAATGGGCTTGTATAAACATCCTTTGGTCTGATAAAATTAGTTTTGTACATGGAAGAAGATATTTTCCTTAAAAGGAACTTGTGAAAAGGACCTTTTGAAGACAAGAACAAGTAAAATCAAGGCTCTGCTAGCATAGTTCATATACTCAGCAATCATCATTTGCTATATTAGTGCCTGAAAATGCGTTGACAAACATAGGAACCTGGCACCCACAGACTTCATGCAATTACTCCATTCTATTTTCTATGTCCTAGAGATTTTCAGCTAAATCAAATCTGAGTACTTTTGTTTTGCTGTTGGGGTTTGTTATTTTTTGGGGGTTTTTAATTTTTTACTTATATTCTGAAAGAGCTCCTCAGGGTTAAACATGGTACCATCTTCTGTAAAAGAGGAATGTGTCTTCTTCTGGTGTGTTTTGAGCAGTACTTGTCCTTAGAGCAAGGAGTTTGTGAGTTCTTGTGTGCAGAAGCTTCTCCCTCGCTGGTTTTTATGGTGTAAAAGGCACAGGAACTTGCATGGGATCTCTCTAAGGCAGGTGTTACTCTGTCCTTCATCACCTTAATGAGATTAATGGAAATAGCAAAGTTAAAGAGAATTTAATCTGTTACAGCCAATATATGGCAAGTTCAACTTTCCTTTAACCAAAAGAAAATAGCAGTAGCTTCCTTTAACATCTTTGGAGTTTGTTCATGTCAACCAATCATATTTTATGTGACATTAAAACTGAGCTAGACTTCCAAAAAGGAATATTTATCATGAAGTTTGCACTGTCAAACCTGGCTGCAAGTCCTGAAATGAGATAGCATGGTCCTTTTAAATTTAATTTTCCTTTCCTGTGTTTAACTTGAGACAAGAACATGCAAATGTGAAATATGTTAGCTCTATTTGATAGGCATTCATGCTTTTCTCTAGAAGTGTATGGAAATTTGGGGATCAGCACTTCTTAGTCTTAGGAAATGTCTCTCATACAGGATTTCATCAAAGCATGAAAAGATCTAAATTTGATTTTATGTTTTGGTTGTTGCAAGAATTTATTTAGGTGTCTGATAGAGAAGATTTTTAAAATTACTCACCTGTCCCTGTAAATTGTTAGGAATCAAACCAGAATTTCCTACAGGTGCTAATTTTTAAGAGGTTGTAGTTAATGATCACCTCCAGTGAACTAACCCTTGGGGAGGACATAATTTGAGAATGACAATGATAACATTTCTAACTTTGTTTGAGACTGAAGGTGAGAGCTCCCATGCCATAAACCCAGAATTTCAGCATGTATGAGATGCTTTTGCAGGTACTGGTACTGTATCATATCCTTTGATGGACTGGTACAAGGAGTACTCTAATGTGTAGATATGGAATAAGCACCTAAACCTACCTCCAGCCTTGTCCATGTTTGATCTCTATAAAAAGATGGATCTTTTAGTTTTTCATTTTCTTTTTCTTTTTTAATGCCAGCTTTAATTGCCTTCAATACTTCTTTGCAATGAGTACCAGGAGCTAATAGTGTGTTCTGTTAAAGGTTTTCCTTTTATCATGTTTCAAACTGATACATTTAAATGGCTACACTTCACTTCATCCTAGTGTTAGTACTGATCAATTTAACCTACAGAAAATTATCTTGTTAGTTTAAAAACAAACAGACAGAAAGGAATACTGGATTTATTGAATTATTTTTTCAGAAGTTTTCAGAACCTGACTCTCCTTTATCTCTATGGCCTTGAGATACATGGACACTTATGTATTTAACAGCCTGTAAAAAAAGCTGTTTATAGCAGATGTGTGCTATTTATTTATGGGTTTTCTTTAAACCTTGCCAGATTATAATTAGGAAGTTTGATACAAATGGGACTTTTTTATCTGAACAAGTCATTTCTCTGATATGATGGTCTTCTTCCATAGTTTGCCAAGTGATTTGTGCTTCCCTTTTGAATGAATCTTAGAAAATCTCCTAAAAGTTACCATAATAATTTAATGTGTATGAATATACTTAAAATCTGTGGTTCTTGAGAAGGTTTTTATTGTAAATAGTGTGGCTTAATTCACTTCTTGGGTAAAATACCATATTACTCTTAGGTCATCTTTATTCACCAACTTTCAAAGAATGCAGATAAAGACCATTAATTACTTTTTATCAACAATGTGGGTTTAGCAGGTCATGCTGTTTATGCAGCTATTATAACATTTTATAATTGACTGTATATTTCTGACTGCTACACAAAATTTGTTTGTAATTGGGAAAGATCAGAGACAGGTGTAAGGAGTTTTTAAGTTACACAACTGTCTTGGGGAGCTGAGCTCTTAGGAAGTTAAACAAGTGTCTTCCCATGATCCTGAAAAAAATGCACTTGGAAGGCACTGATGAGGGGGAAGGACAAGGAGCTCTATGGCAAGGCTGCTGCTGCATAGCTGTAGACAGATTCCCACTCGTGCAGTAATTCTGGCTTCACAACTTAAGGTTTCCTCCATGGCTTTACAAAACGGGGAGATGGCTGGAGGGCTGACAAGATAAGTAATTATTTTGTTCTGATTATCTTGTTTTCATCTTGGTGATTGAAAGGACATGCAAAAGTTCTGGGGAGTGGTTCTAAAGCAGGAACCTATACCCCTGGTGGCATCAAGGTAAAACCAGCTTCTGTGCCCAGCACTTGGGTATATTCTTCTCAGAATGTCAGGACTCACAAAACTTGGCATTCAGTTGCTATAATTTTACACTGGGACCACAGAGAGGAATGAATCAACAATGAGCCTTGTAAGAGACAAGTAACTAAGTTGCTGGGGAAACTGGGAATTGTTCTTAGTAATCTTGTTTACTAGTAAATGCCGTAGTCTGTAAAAGCAGAAACGTTTTCCTCTGCCAATACAAATTCATTAGTTTGCAATTTACAGTCTAAGTTGATACAAAGCCAAATTCTACAAGAGCAAAGTTTTATCTGCAAAGAGACTGTGTTGTTGGTATGGTAGTCAATTGACTGGAAAATGTATTCTCACTTTCCCTGAAATTCAGTTTAAAAACATAAATGCATGTGGATTTATCTAAATAATAAGTTTTATAAATTATAAAAACCAGAGAAGATGACAAGTGATTTCCTTGCTCTCATGTGGGACAAACTGCGCTTCTCCAGAGCCGCTCAAGGAAAGGAGGAAGCCCGGAGAGCCAGAGCAGGAGGATGACTGGAATCCCAACCTGTGGACTGTTGTATCCGCTGCTGCAGCGTGGAGCAGCATTGGCAGGGGGCTGAGCAGCATTGGTGACAGGGAGATTTATTGCAGGGGAAATGGCCTTTAGCACAAGAGACATGGATTTGCAAAGGTCAGGGCAGTGAAAACGGAAAATGGGGCAAGACCTCTCCCTTCAGTGGCATAAAATGAGGGAGTGACTGCAAATGGACCCTTATCACAACTCTTTCCCAGGAACCTTTGCTGGTGTGCTTTAGGATATATACAAAGAGGCACATGTTTAGGCATAAAACCTTGGCCTACTGTCCTTTTGTACTTAAAATATCTTGGAAATTATGTTGTATTTTCAATAAAACAATAGGCCAGGGCTTGGAGTTTAGAGTGAGGAGACCCTGAGAATCTTAGATTCTAAAATCTGAAGAAAAAAATGTCTGGGTTTGAATCATTGCCTTTTCAGGAAATCAGTATAAAAAACAATTGGTATGAATGACTGAAAGGGCTTAGGGTTTGTACTCTAGAACAGAAACTTTTCTGCTTGCAACTATTCTTACCTTTCATGTCCTCAGTTACCTTCTGAAAAACCCACCATGTAACTTCTGTGTATGATGTATAAACTTAAATGCTACAGCAAGAGAAGGATTCTAAATTATTTTATATGAAATCAATATAAAATGACAGAAACTTAACAAATTCTTTGTTGGAGATTCAAGAGAAGCTGTCAGTCACATTGCCTTATTTTTGATGGAGGTGAAACTTGTTTAGGCAGTGCAATCTACATCCTGCAGACCAAATTGTTAGGGTTTTGTTTGCTTGTTTAATTCCACAAAGCATTCCTTGCACAAATATCACTCAGGGTTTCACAGAAAAACCTTTTTTCTCAGCATGGGGTTTCATAGCAGTCATTGATAGAAATGCCATTGACTGGTGCATTTCACAGGGCATGGATTGACTTGTAGTCTTTCTTCACTAAAGAAATGTGTATGATTAAACTATCCTAAAAGCAGAGGGGGAAAAAAACCTTTTCTCCCCTTTTTTTGACTAGCAATCCCATGCCTGGTAGAGATGCCTTCTCAGTGGAACATTTAAGCATGGGAAGCATCCTGGTTTCCACAAGATCACATGTTTCAGTTGGCTCAAATAGTTTCACTGAAGGATAAGTCCTGCTTTGGACTGTCCTGGGGCATCGTGGGGACTTCCAAGCAGTCTTCTGCTCAATCTCTGTACCTGGTGCTCTTTTTTTCTGTAGTGAATTCAACATTGTTCCTTTTTTTATGCTTGAGTAGAACTGTATTTGCAACTGAATAAAAATTTACAATAGTCTTCTATAGTTTAGATAGGTGGATAGTTTCTGAGAGAAATGACATTTAAATACTTTAAAAACATATCCTTTTCCAAAGAGAAGTGGTCTTTTCTTAAAGGATTCTGTATACTTTACTGAGGGAATGTTATTACAGGGAATGATTAGACAAGTTTTTATTAATAATTCAGAAAGATACACTTCTATTTGTGGTCCTGCCCAGCAAATCACAGTCACATTTTTAGCTCTGTATTTCAGCTTACCCTTCAAAGTAAGAATGTATGTGCCAGCATGGTAGGCATATTACAAAACTAAACTTGGAAAAACAGCAAAAATCTTTTCATCAGCATTGTTTTAAGACACAGAGAGCTCATGCAATATTAATTTTTTTTTTTTTGAGAAATAATTTATTGTTCCTTAATTTTTCTCTGTATTTTTCTAATGGTTTTCTTTTCAGTCTGGAAGTAGCACACTGCGCAATGACTTGAGTTCTTATTAATCTGGCCAGTATTGCTTCAGAGTGTTCTTTTCCCAGAAGTGGGGATTCTCTGGCAAGCTGTTTCCAGCCAGCACCCAGCCAGGCTTCACAGGGTTGGTGGGACTGCACAGAGTTTTAAATAAGACTGAGCTGTGAGACTTCTCTCCCATACTGTGCTGCTACAGATATGATCATATAAAGAAATCAAAGCAGTGCTGTGGTTTAAAATCTTTTGGGATGATTGTTAGGGTTTTCTTAATGAGGATGACATTCTTCAAAGTTCCTTTTTAGGAGTGAATCCTATTTGCTGGGTTTTCTTGCTGTGTTGTATGTTTGGGGTTTTGTTCGTTAGTTTTTATTTCCTTTCCCACAATGCAGGTTTAAAAATCACTTGCCTTTGTAGTCTCACAGTCCTGCCTCCTTAGGCTGGGAGGTCCATAAAGCCTGAGAGTTCAAGTAGGAGCCTTACTCGTTGCTGAAGGAGCACTTGCAGCATGTTCAAGTCAGCCTCCAGAGAGATCACATTTGCAGGCTGTTGTTTTAAGCTTGGGAAAAGCTTTTGAGTGACATGATTGTCTTGACATTTGGTTTATTGCATGAGATTCTTAAAAATGTTGCCAGTAGTTAAAGATGGTGGATAGGAAAAAGCTATATTAATCCCATCATGTGCAGCAGCAGAAGGGCAGCACTTCCCTACTAAGGTGGCTTCCCCTGCCTTGTGCAGGGTGATAGACTGTTCTTGAAGGCATGTTTGATCATCTGTGGAAAACAAACTGGTTAATAGATTTTAAGGCCAAAGGACACCATTAGATCATCTGACCTAGTAGTGGATAGAAATTGATCTAGTAATCTTTGTATTGATTCCAGTAAGTTATTTATTAAAAAGACACCTTGATGAGAAATAACTACCATTTGCTTTGATTGCTGTGTTGAGTGGCAGTGTGTAAAGCACATAAACTTTGTCAAAGTTTTTCATTGTTTCAATAGTTTGAAGAGAGAGGATGAAAACATCGAGTTTCTGATAAAGACAGTAGACTGCACTTGTAATTTATGTGGGAATTTCAAGACACTGAAATATTGGAAAAAGATTTTGAGGATAGAAAGGTCATGTCCAGTTTATCCTTTATTCAGTAGTTATCCTGAAAATTAATTCATTACTTGGCAAAAAATGTTTATTATTTATCATATGAAAGGACTGCTTTAAAAGATGCCGAGGTCAAGGCTCTGTATAAAAAGCCTACATGGTTGTAGTCAGACTTCTTCCAAGCTCTGCTTCCTTTCACAGCCTGACCCAAAGCCATGTCAGTGGTACTGAGAGCTGTAGCCAGGTCCCAGCTCCCTGAAATTTTCTGACTTCATCAGTTGTGATGTCAGAGCAGCACTGCTTGGGCCTCCCACAGCTGGTGGCAGTGCCTGACTGCAGTGCCAAGTTCAGCTGGCCATCCAAAACCTTTTCTGTGTCACTGCCAAAACAAGTGTCTTCATACAGCCACCATTGCCATGATTTTCTTCCTGCATGTCATTTGACTCTGAGCTTTGTTTTGGTATAAGTTGCCTGTACTATCCTTTTTATTTATCAGTGATTTATTTATGATTACCCTACCTTTATGAGAATTGAAGTCTTTGTTGCCCATTGTATTCATCTCAATGTATATTATACAGCAAGGTTCACTATCTTCTCTCTTGTAAAAATATTTTCTTAGTGCCCAACTTCTTTCTGTCATGTTGTAAAGCTCATTTCTCAGCTCTGAAGCTATTTAACTTGTCCCATGTTGATACTCCGGTGTTCAGGATGTCAGGATCACCTCTTCAATCCTTTAAAAATACTGGCTTAATGCAGAGTTTCTCTTGAAATGTTGTTATTCTAAGAGTTATTAAATGTAAAATCTCTAATATTTTAGATAACTCCTCTAGCTTTGTCTTTCAGAATATGCCAGTGTTATCCCAGAGTAGGTCAATTGTGTTGAAAAGAACCCAAAAGGGACAAAAAAGTCAAGTGTTCAATGAGTAGTGATTTGCTCAAAGCTGTGCAAAGTCACATTTGGTCTGAATGTACAAACACAATATCTATGAATAATAAGCAGCCACTGGTGAAATGTTGAAATAGTTGCAAACAATTAGCAAGCGCTTTTTTTTGTGCCCCCTATACCTTTTTTGTCACCTTAAAAAAGCCCTATGATTGCAGCTGCTGCAGCTGTCTCCTGAATCAGCACTGAATATGTTGGTTTTCCAGTGGCCAAGAACCCAAAGGACAGGGTGTGTGTGAACAGGGCTTTTGGGCTGCCACCATTCGAGTCAGTCAGCTGAACACTGTTTTGGCAAGAGGCTTCCATTTTTAAAAGTGGTCAAGACTATGATGAAGCAGTTCAGCTGCAACCACGTGAAATGTGATCTGGGCCTCTGCCTCCTGTTTTGAACCAGAAATAGCTCAGCTGCTCATTTGAGTTGAATTTATTTTAATAATGTATTGTGCTTTTAAAATGCATGACTGCAGTGGGTCGGTCAGAGCAGGAAAGGTATTTCTTCAGTGTGCAGCAGAGCCTTGGCTGCTCTCACACTGGAGTGTGCCTTCTAGCAGTAGACTGCTGCAGCAGAAGCTCAGATAGCAGAATACTCAGTTTTAAGTGACTGCAGAATATTTTGAAAGACATCAAACGAGTCTGCTCTTTAATTTCAGTTTAAGGGTGTTAACAATTTATATACAATTTTAGAGTAAAGGGTGAGTGTGGACTTTGGCGTGTTGGTGTATTTTTAACATATTGTGATTGTTTGTATGAGGTTCATTTATTCACCTAAAAGTAAATTACATTTGTTTATTCATCACTGAAGTCCAAGAGCAGAATTTTAATATTTTCTGTTATTTTATACTATTTCTGGCTTTGAGAAAACATCTGCTTCATAAAATATTAGTGTTAAATTCTTGTAGTATTTGTCTAGGGGTTTCCATACTTTAAAGGTATGTTACTAAGCCAACAGATGTTCTTGTATTAATTATGATACAGTTCTTCCTTCTTTTCCTTCCTTCTTGCTTTATTCTACTTCTACCAGATCCACGGTGAAGGGTAGGATACTTCACTATTTCATCTGATGGAGTAAAATAAATGCTTTCTGAAAGCTTTCAGCATTTTAATTAAATATGCAGATAGTTGAGGAGCAGTATAGATTACATTTTTTTATTAAAAACATGGATAAGGTACAACGTTAATCAGTGAAAAAGATATTGCCCTTGCTTTTCTTAATGGATTATATTAGTCATTAGATCGTTAGAAGGAGTTCAAAGCGCTCCCTCTTCGTCTCATACTGTCACTTTGCTAATACCACTCTCTTATGAGTCACCTTCCCTTTTAGGCAGTAATAAATTTTACCTCTCCTCCTCTCTTCTTTGCTTCCCAGCACCCACTTATTTGATTTGTTGTGTAACTTTCAAGGAAAGGCCATGTTACCTGGCTGAGGAGTTTGAGAAAGATGCAACTGAAATAAAACAGTGAGGCAGTGAATTAGCTCTGCCGGTTCATATTCTGCCTTGATTTATAGTCTTTCAAATGCTTTTGAAGCACAAACCACGTGCTGGTCTTTGAAAATGAACACTTCATCTCCTTCCTCCCCTCCCCACAAGGCTGACATTAGCTACTTAGGCAAAATCTGATTTATGGAATGGGCCAAGACTTCTGTTTGATGCCTCCATCAAGTCCCAAGTGGGGAACTTGAAACAAAACAAAGTGTTTGGACTAGTGCTCTTTGCCCCCCTCCAGCACCGGTGTGCTTGGGAACAGCAGGCTGATAGGAACAACTCTCTGTCTTTGCAGCAATCAGCAGTACCAGTGAGACAGGAGATCTGTAATGGGTGTGGGACCTTTTCAGACTTGGTTCAGATTCAGCCAGTCACCAGGTGCTGGAAGTCATTGCTGTCTGCAGGGCGTTTGATGGTCAGTGGGAAATGTGTTGGAGAACTCTCTTTTCCATCAAAGCACTGTCCACAGGAGCTGGCACTAATTGGCCACCCCTGTTGGTGGTTTCAGCAGTGAAACCAAGGATTCTGAGCTACCCTGTCAGTCAGTCCTTAGAGCAGATTCACATTGTGGTAGCTTTGGTGATATGTTGGGACACATTCTAAAATGTTGACCTATATATGTGTTCTAAAAAAATCACTGATTTTTCATACTTGGAGCTGGGAAATTGGCTACGAATACTGAATTTATTCCAATCTCTTCCCAAAAATACAGGACAAGAGTTTACAAAAACTGTCATTTCCTTTGATGTAAGAGAAAAATGCACCAACCCCCACCCACCCTGCTACCCTGCCCAAGGAACTGTGAGAGTAACAAAAACTTGTAGCTCACAGATGACTCACTGGACCAAATCCATAGCAGATCATGGAGAGCTTTGTATGAGAGGATACTGGTAAGGAGGATTTTTTAGGAAAGCCTGTTGTGCAGGATCAGATCAGTGCTTTTCACCCTGACTCTGGTAAAGAAGAAGTCTCCAGTAATAAGATGGCCATGATGTAATGAGAAATGTCTTACCTGACAAATGTAGAATTGAATGCTTTTACAAACACCATCTTAAGCATGTTGATTGCTCATCTAAATAGTTCTATTTGAAATAGCTTATTTCTATTATGGCTTAATTGTCTCCTTTTGTTTGACTCTTCTTAAGAGTGAGCTGCATCTTTTATATTTTCTTGGTTAGCACAGAAGTGCTGCTGTCAGTCAGTGTTATCTCTTAAGAGTTAATGCTCATCCAGTCAGAGGGTGTGTTTGCATTTCAGTGCAAACATAAAAGTTCAAACAGTGAATTAAGAATGACTTCTCTAAAACACATACTTCCTAAGCAGTTGAAGAGCAATCTGTATTGCACACAAAGAAAACTTCAAATAATTTCCAGGGGAAAAAAAAAGTGTTTGTAGAACTTTCCATCTGTTTGCAGATTATTCATGGCTAGATTAATAGAATATTCCTACGTTACTTGGTTATGGCAATGTGCACCTTAGAAATGCCTTGATAAGGAGTGCTACAAAGACCATCTGTGTTTAAAATGGAACAGAAGACTTGCCTGATCTGCTGGTACATCAGATGGCTATTTAATGATTCATATAATTTGTAGAGTAGTGGTTTCCAGGATCAGCGTATCTGGTAAAGGTTATCTCAAAGTTTCCTGAAGCTAATGAGAAGACTACAAACCCCAGGTGCTGCAATGGAAAATTTCAAATTTGTTTGGATAAGGCCAAGTATTTATTTATTTTTATTACAGGATTGCATTTATTTATCAGGAAATACTTCTGATTGCCTTTCACTATTTTCTTGTCGTATAAAGTTTTTAAAGAAAGCCTAGTTCTGATTTTTACAAATGAAATATGGGGACGAAAAGAAAAGTTTCACCAAAGACCACAGAGTGTCGGAGGCAGAGACCTGAACTTTATAGCTCTACTTCCTCAAAGGTTGTGTTTGCTGCTGAGATTGCTGTAATGGTAGCCAGATCTTTTTTGAGTTATGGCCTTGGCTTCTGCACACTTTGTTATGCATTTATTAGGCTTGCAGCATAGCTTGGTCCCAGAGATAAATTTGGGCAGTTGTCTGATATTTCATGATGTTTTTTCTTTTTCCCCTTCAGTTTCCATCATTATAAGCAATGTAACATGCAGCTGCAATAAATTTAATCTGATGACAATGTGTATGTCTGCTATCTGATTCAACTTTGATTTCATGGCTGAATCCCAAAGAAGGGAGAGAGGGAGGAAATTGGGAGATCATGGTGGCAAGCAGGATTTAGATGCTGGTAGAGATGATGAGTATCAGCAAGACTTGCTCAAGCAGAGAAGTAGCTAAAGAAAAACCAGTGTTCACAGGTGGAAAAATACTAGAACTGGAGATAAGAAAATCACAAATTAAGTATCAGTGATATAAGAGAGAGTGTGTAAGGCCATCAAGAAAGCTGCTGGGTGCTTGTCACTGGAGCAGAGAGATACATACAGGAAGTGACATTGATTGCAGGAATTTGCCCATCCAGTTCCATCAACAAAGTTCATTCAGTCATCCCCTTTACCTCTCCTAGAACACTTCACAGAATGCAAATACCTTTGCTACTGCCACTGCCGAATGCTAAATAAATAAGTTAATCCTCTAATAAAATTTAGACATGAAATAAATAGGTCAATCCATTTATTCTCTAACTGGGGTTCAAAAGGATAATGAGGTTTGGCTGGAGGTAGCACAGTGCCCTGGAAGCATATTGCTGTTTAGCCTGCTAATGACTGTGGTATGCTTAATCCTAATTCATTTTAAGGCATTCTTTTGTTTAGGCTTTAGAAAACTTAGCTTAACAAAACACTAAAAATAAATGTTTTAAGAAACGAGCCCACCAACAAACAAAATTTTAGTGTCTTGTGCTTCTGTTTAGAATAAGTGCAAATTTTTGTGATTTTGGTCCTGTCTTGCTCTGTTGGTACTTGTCTTGCATCCTCTCATCGCTGCCTTACTACCTTTGTAATTCAGCTGGGCAGTCCTCAGGGAGGTTACATGTTTGTCTGTGTGACAGACACTTCCATGTCTGTTCAGCTGCTCTGTTGATTTTGTATGTGGTTACATTTCTGAAGAACAATTGGGCAGTCACAGTGGTGCTTTCTTGAATGATCAGAGCAGTAACATTTTTTTTTCATTTCCATCTTCTCCCCAGGGCAAAATGTGCCACTCTGTAAGGCAGTGTATGAGGTATTTGCCAGTGAGGACAATTCAATGAAGTGCAAGGGTATTCCCTCTTCCTGAGGATTTGTAATCTAACTTTTATGAGAGTGCTAAAGAGTCTTGTTTCTTCTGCCTAACCAGCAGACATATTCTGGTAAAAGATGGTTGTGGATATCAGCTGAGGTCTTGAACCAGGGCTATGTTCCTGTCGTGGTTTAAAACTAATAACTAAGAAAATTACTTATTTCTTGCTGTGAGATATGGGTTAGAATAAGGGCAAAACAGGCATAAAACTTAAAAGGAATAAAGAAAGTTTATTGACAAACAACAAGAATAAGAACACCAGAATAAACTTCTAGAAAAACCTTTTCATCTCTTATCTATT